>NW_026624015.1:129506-163460 GCF_030028575.1 Malurus melanocephalus
AACAAAAAAAAAAACCCAAACAATAAAACAACCAAAAACCCCCAGAAGATTCTTCCACTATARTCATCCTGAGATAGACTATTTACCTTAATATTTATGTTACTTGGRCTGGAATTACTAATATGTTTCTTGTCTCTCTCTGGTGTTAAGCCATAGTTCAGATTCAGACCTCAAAGTCATGTCAAGGAGAGGTTTCTGGAGGTTTTTGTTTTGTTTTTTTTTTTTTTTCCTGAAAGCTGCTGAATACAACAAGACATTTAATGTAAAATAATTATGCATGTAATTTACCTTCCTAAAAGCTATCAGTTTTCCCTTATTTTTGCTGCACACAAACATCAAGGGACAAAAAGCTGGTATTTCTAGGGTGAACAATCAAAATATTGACTGTGTTCTCAAAAAAAAAAAACCAAAAAAAAAAACATGATTAGGGTATGCTTGTAGCTCAGCTTTATTCTTAGTATATATAGGATGGATAGTTTGATGAAACAAATGTGATCTTAAAATTCAGTGTCTTGTTTTTGCTTTGGCACTTTTTTTCTGAAAAATCTACACCACTGACAATTATTATCAGGCAATGTTGTCTTTCATTTGACTGAACTAGAAATAATTTTGTGAAKCCATCCAGAAAGAAATGATGAAATTCATAGAGGTTTTGTATTAGTCCATTTTTACTGTCTTGGACAAACAGAAGGAAGTGGTGTGACCATTGAACTAGGTGAGGAAATTCAGAATAAGGATTAGATGTGTTCATGGACACATGGACTCAGCTGAGGAGTTTTTATATCCAGCTTGCCAAGAAAGCATTCAGGGATGCAAGATTTAAGAACTCTCCCAGCTGTGTTTCATAGGCATTCTAAGACAACTGTGAACACAGACTCCCAGCTATTCTTCTACATTCAGAAAACCTTTAATTACAAGGTAGGGCATATATTCAAATGATGTTTTAATTTCTGAAGGCTTTTTTACCTTTGAACAACCTGACCACGGCTGACAGACTATATGAAGCCTCTCAGGTCTGTTRAGACTGAATGAGCAGAGTTACTTATACCAACTGTCGTCGATGTGATAATTTTTCCCTCAGAGAAAAATGCCAGAGAGAATTTCAAAGAAACAAAGAAAGGATCGAGTCAGACAGCAAAATGAGCAGAGAAAGGGCATTGTGTGGGGAGCAGATGTGACACCAAACCCTAGTATAACTAATTGCAGATGGTTGTATAGACAGACAAGCCATGTTTGCTGTCTGGCTGCAGGTCTGATGGCAGGGTGGCACAGAGCTGTCTCCAGTGTCTGGAACTGAGGCCAGCCAGCTATTGAATGTCCAGCAGTTACYATTGTGTGCTCACAGTGCCTTCAGTGGCAAACAGGAGCAAACCTGCAGACTCCTGTTTTGTTTGTAGTGCTGCTGTCACAAGATTGCTCCGTTTGCTCCAGGAATTGCCCAGCCCTGCWGGGYTGTGGTCACCTCACAGGCTACAGCRTTGTGGTGTTTGTGTGCAGAACCAGCAGGGCAYGTGTGAAATGGTTCAACTCTTCTCTCACTCAGAAAAACCAGCCCAGCACGAGGATGTCCTTCCAAAAGCAGTAGTGGGGATGGTGGGTCTCTGCTGGAGATAAAAGGGAAAGACGACGCTGGTGTTCCTTAAGAAGTGAGTTAGATCTTAATAATTCAGTAACATCAGGCTCCCAGGCAGTCTTGAAAGCAGAGATTGAATCACTACTGTGAGGCTTTTTCAGCCTTGTGTGCTCGCCTCTAGAGGGTTTTATGGCTGCGTTTTGGTTTTACTCTTTTCACTTTCCATGTTTGGACTTTAGGAAAGATGCAGATTTCACATTTGATCACAATTGCTTTTGCAGCAAGCGGGAATTGTTTTGTTCTGTGGATACTTAGAGTGTTGCCCAGTGTAATTAGCTAGCTCTAATTAACAGCTCTGAACATACAGGGATGGTTAGATCTCATAAATGCATATGTAATATATATGAATTAACAACAGTATATTGCACATTAATAAGGTATTACTATAATATCATATCATGAGAGCTTTTAGATCTGATAAGCATCTCCAGACATCCGGGGTGATAACTGGAAGTTTGAATATGTGTTTTGGAAGGGGAAATAAAGTCCATTTACATTGGCCCTAGTAACAGAGGTTTTCATTCTGTCTTTTCAACTTTCAAGTAGCAATTTCTACTAAATTGTAAAAGTTACTTCATTTTTCAGTAGAGAACAGGTTTTAAGCCATTTCTAGCTTCCCCTTACCTGGTGATGAGTTCCTGGAGTTGTCATAGTAATTTGATTCCTTTGCTCAMTAATCCATGCATTTGCCTATTGAAAATAAGCTTTCATACAGTTCCTGCTCAGAACCCTGCATTTTTATAGTAATTTATTTAGTGGAARTTAATTAGCTTGTTAAAAAGAGAATTGCACGCGATCTTACTGAAGTGTAGTCTGTAAACTTTAAATCAGTCATGTATCTAGTTTCTGYCTCATTTAGTCAGACTCCTGGAAATTGTATTAGGCATCACAAAAAAGGTTGYACAGAATAYTTCTGGTCCCTAGAGAAATAAAGGTTGTGTGTCAGATCTGGTAATGAATTCAGCTTTAACTGGGTTTATCAGAAAATGTGATTCATTAAACATTAGGCATTGTGTATGAATACAGCTGTGTTGGAGATGAAAGGCTTCTCAGCTGGTAAGGATAGAGRTGGACTCAGAAGTTGTGGGTTTGGGGCTTTCTGGTTGCAAACCGTTGTTCAAATTCTGCTCTGGTTATTATTCAGTTTGCCCAGTGRGACAGCTCCAACAGGAAAAACTAGGATAAGCCTATCTTAAACTAATTCACAGGTTGATTGTTGTGGTGGCATTTATTAACACTGTGTGAATTCCAAATTCAAATCCCTGTTCTGCCAATAAATGATGTCACTGTGGAATTTCTRTGTATTACTTCTAAGCATTTTCTCCCATTCTCAAGAGACAAGTKTAAGGATTGCACAAAAATGTCATACAGATTGTGTGATGTAATTGGCACATGCAGAAGAGAAAGAGCACCAGAAAAGCCAAAATTGAAAGCCACAGGATGGCCTCTTCCTGTAGTGTTTCATGTGCTGCCTCTGTAACGCTTCACAGCTGCTGCCTGTTCTGGGAAATTCCTGCTCCACTTGCTTTGTGGTGCCATTCCTGATTGTCCTGAAAAAAATCTGTGAGACCTGGACTGGTTACATGGCTCAGAGGAGACAAAGAAATATTACGTTTTTGTGGTTCAGACATTGGCCAAATGCCAGGCATCCACCACAACTGCTCACTTGCTCTTCCCTGCCACAGCTGGGYAGAGGAGAAGGGAATAAAAATTAAATAATGAAGGGCTCACGATTTGAGATAAGGAACTGTGAGAAAACACTCCATGGGCAAAACAGGCTCAACTTAAATTTTCAAAGTAAATTTATTACTGACAGAGACAGAGGAGAATAATGAGAAGTAAAATAAACGCTTAAAGACACCCTTTTGACCCCCAACCCTCCCCTCCTTCCCACCAACAGTGCAGGGGGACAGGGCGTGGTGGTTTTGGTGAGCTCTTCCACTACTCAGGGAGAGAAGTCCTTCCCCTGCTGGGCCATGGGGTCCCTCCCATGGGAGACAGTTCTCCGTTAACATTTTCARTGTGCTTCCAATCTCACGAGCAGCAGCCCTCTCAAAACTGCTGCCACATGAGTCTCCCCCACAGGCAGACAGTCCTCCCAAAGCTGCTGCGCCGTGACTCACTTGTCCATGGGGTGCAGTCCTCCAAGGACAGGGCTCCCTCTCCCCTGGGACTCACCCTGGATCACAGCCTCCTCCAGGCACCCACCCCCTCYRGCGTGGGCACCTCCCCATRGGCTGTGAGTGGATCTCTRCATCCCTCATGGGCTGCAGGGCAATTTCAGCTCTGGCACCTGKMRCACTTTCTCCAYTGGCCTTGGTGTCTGTGTTGTTCCTCACATATTCTCACCTCCTCCTCCTTTTCTGGCTAGGAGGACATATGTTCACCCTTTGTTTTGATTTCTTCTTAAATAYGTCATCACAGAGCCACAAYCAATATCTCAYTGACCCACGTTTGGCCAGTGGCATGTCCATCATCTTCAAAGCCATCAGAGATTGACCCTGCTGAACRTGGTGGAGGCTTCCAGAAGCTTCTCAGTGGAGCCATCTTTCTGGACCACCCCGCTATCAAAAATTGGGCCAAGCAAAACCAACACATATTTAATGTATGTTTTTATGGTTAGCCTTTGGTTGGTGCTTGGGAATTGGGAGCAATGAGCTTAAGGGTCTGAGAGCACCCCACAGCAGCAGTGCATGGCCCCCTTGGTATACAGCATGACTAGGGCAATCTTACAGTGCAAATAAATACTCATTTAGCACTCCATGGCCTCACCAAATTTCACTCTGCATGGTCAGGGACCAGTTTGTCATTGTTGTCTTACTCATACAGTACATTTTATATATATGGATATATGAGATAGCCACTTGCTCTCAGCCAGAGGATATCAGTGTTCAAATGCTCCTCATCAGTGTTCAGAATTGAAAAAGCTATTTTAAGGAACTGCAAACAATTGACTGCTGAGATAACCTTTGCATCTTTACTTTCTCATTTAACGTAGCCTTTACTTTATTCCACATTTGAAAAAAGATAGCTGCGCTGTGTATTTTTTGTTATTGAATTACATAGCAACAGAGGGAGAGGGAAAAGGATCTCAAGCAAAGGAGGAATCAATTCCTGAGTGAGGARTATGGTTTCATAGCGTTTAAAGGGAGGGGATGCATGGGCTGCGGAATATCCAGCTTAATTCTGTGGAAGCTAAGGATTTTGACAGAGATCTGCTCAGGGTGTTAGGATAATTCTAGCAAAGCAGACTGTTGSCATCAGCTTTACTTCAGATTGCCTACTGGTACTGCTTGTCTGTTATTGCCAGGTGGGAGCACAGGTTCTTTTCTGCTTCTTCTGCTTTAAACGTGCACACCTGTGTAAGACTGAAATCAGCCCTGGTGAGACCTGCTACAATTCCCACTGAAAGCTCATGCCAGCCAGGAGTAATTGATGTTGCAGGCTTTCACTGATTTATAAAGGAAAAATTACCCTGAATATTGATTTCAGTCTTCYATTAACTGTTGGAGTAAATGTTTCTTTGTAGGGCAGTGACACCTGAAGTTGTTCTAACAGTTTGAGAAAATCCAAAGACTTGTTTCACTTGATACTGTTCCATGGCTTTTGTGTAAACCTTYGTGAAATTCAATTTATCAGTAAATGGATAAAAGCTATAGTCAGAGCAATATAAATCAGTCCTGGTTTTGTGTTAGCACATATAACATATCCATGGAAAAATCATGGTGCAAATTAAATAGAAGTTAAGTCAGATAATCTGTAAAAGCTGTATTACTCTAGATACTGTCTTGACATTTTAGTGTACTTGAAATACTTTTCAATTTGGTAAATGCCCTAGCCCCACCGTGAAAGTGTGTGCTTTCAAGGGTATGTTTCTGGTATGCTTGTTAATAAGTCATCACGTGGTCTGGTTGATTCTGGTTATTTGTCTTAATTTTGCATTCTTGTCTGAAAAGAAAAACTAAAAAAAGAAGGAAGGTGTGAGAATTCAAATAACATGAGAGAGACTCAAGATTCTCTCTTTGGTTTTGACTGAGCCCCTGATTTCTGGTGTTCTTAACTGTAGCAGGAGWCTTTAAGAGCAAAATATCCAAAAAACGGTGCCTAGACCTGGAAGTGTGCTGTAGCATTTCTGTTGRGCTTTGTAGACTGCAAGAGGTTTAGATGTGATGATTCACACACAAGTGCCACTGCTCTTAATAGTAATCTCAACTATTATCAACTGAGTTATCAACTGTAGCATGTTCTGATCCAGATAGATTGATGTCAGAAGAACAGTTAGTATTACAAGATTATCAACTTTTAAAATGCTAGAAATGGATATCAGCATTGTAATAATGTCAAATTGCCCAACATTATGTATAATCTAATTTGAACAAAACAATTTTGGTAGTTTTTTCTACAAGCTTTGTTTTCTGGAGTTTTTTTCCCAAACTCAACTTTGAAAATGTGTGGTAAATATCATATTTTTGAGCCATATGTGAACATCAACACTTGGGTTCCACAAACCCCTTTGTTAGGGGGTGTGAGGCTTGTTTGATACAAAAGGCATTAAGATTTTTAAATTTAAAATAGCTTTTAAAATAGAATTCAGTATCCTAGTCAGATTCATGTCTTTGAAAAGCTACCTACAAGACAAATGAACCTGAGAAGAGAAGAGAAGAGAAAATAAAAGCTTCTGGAAGTGGGAGATCTGAATTTGCATTTTAAAGTTTTCCTAACATTTGAAAGAACTGATTTGTGGAAAGAACACTAGGTATGATTCATTGTYAGGAAATAGTGCAAATTGTGTTAAATATACCCTTACCAAGGAGTGAAAGTGAAGACAATGAACCTTCACGTTGTAGCCCATATGTTGGGTGTGATCGCTTGGGGCGGCTGCTCAGCACTCGTGAGTAGCAGGAATGAATTCTGTCAGGCCTTCTGCAGTAGGAGTAAGACACAGCCTCTTCACTTTTGACCCAGGTGTTTATTAACTCCCCAGGCACTGGCTGTGGCTCTGGGAATAGGAATGTGGCTCTGGGAATAGGAATGTGGCTCTGGGAATATTGCTGTGCTCTGCTGCTTCCTGCAGTGGGTCAAGGTGTTTGCAGCCCAGGGCTCTGCTGTGGGCTCTGCTCTGGCCACCTGTCACTGGGGTGCTTTCTGTGCTTCACTGGGATAAAAGAGGAAAATACAATTCATGAAGGAGAYAGAAGGCAGTAGAAATTTCTGAAGTGAAATTCAATCTTGAATAGCTTCCTTTTCCTAAACCTTTTGTTTCTCTTGTCCATAGCAACTTTTTTGCATACCAAAGGGTGTCATAGTGAAAATACAGTCTATTCTTTCCTTCATTCTGGTAATTCACTTTCCTCCACCAAGATGGAACTTTTCTTTCCTCCAGAAGCCCACAGATTGGTGTGTTCGTCTTCATAGTACCTTTTGCTTTTTCATTTTTTTTAATTGCTTGTGTAAAGATCATATTTGCAGAGTTTTTTAAAAGAGACYTCCCCTAAATAAGTACCTTTGCCAAAATATTGATAAACCTGCAGGGGTGAGCCTGTCTAGTCAGTGACTTGGTTTTGGCAGGTATGACTTCGTTGCTTCACTGCCTTTTGTAGTTTTAATGTATAAAGGCAGCAGTACAGAACTAGCAAAAGGAATTCAGAATTGCTGACAATCAACTTTTATGTTAAGAAAGAACATCAGAAAATATAGAACAGGRTGTATGCCCAACAGACCAGTTTGATGCTGTGCAGTCACAACTGTGTACAGGTTGTAAAATAAGTGGTAAATAAGCTCTCTGTTTTTTGAGGTGAGGTAAAAAAGAGACYTCAAATTACTGATAAACTGAACGTAAAAATACATTGGAGAATGTGCTGTGTAACATTTACCCGCTTCAGTGTTGGGAGTATACTATAGTATACTGATAGAGCTCACACAATGAAAGCTGCTTTTGTGCACCYCTGCTTATCTGAATGTTTTCATGTAACAAATTAGTGAAAAAGGGGAATCTAATAGATGAAAAATCAATGGATTATGTTACTGTCACAGGGTTCTGAAGCAATTTGTTCATTAGTTTAAAAACTCAGCAAGAAAATTGTCTGGAGAAAATAAAGCAAATGAAGGAAAGGATGAAGACTGCAGCAATCATATTTGTTGACAAAAATGAATCTAGGGGGGCTTGCTAACATTTTTGAAGTTGGACATAAAATGCAGGAAGTACAGCAGTTAACAGAGAGGCAGATGTTAGCAGAGTAAAATGTAATCAAGATGAATACAAAGAGATTCTCACTCTGTAAAAGCCAACAATGAAAAACATAAAACATGGGAATGCTGACTAAGAAACAGTATTAGAGAAGCAGGATCTTGGGAGTGCTAAACTGAACATAAGCATGCAGTATGGTGCTGCTACAAAAATGCAAATATGGGCATATAACTGAAAGGGGACTAACAGTTTCTCTTTCTTTGGAGTAAGAAGAATGATGGTTTCCTAAAGAACATTATCTGGCTGGAGCAGTATCACCAGAATTGGTATGCAGACTGTTCTGCTGGCTCACTGCTTGAAACTGTCACTAACCCCTCCCATTAAATCTTYCTCTTGTCAGAACTGACTTTTCAAAAGGATTTGGATCTAAAATTGTCATCATTTCCTGCTCATGGCATTGTCCCTTCCAGCCTGTGCTTCTGTGTTTATCCTGCTTGCAGAGCACTACTCCTCCTCTGCAGACAGTAATTAAAACCGCTGCTTTGTTTGTTCTGTGTACCGTGCTTATTGTTCACCTCTTCACTGAGTCTGTGCCTTCACCCACAGAGCATCCTAGAACAGTAGGATGTATTCCTTCAGACAGCTGGTTTTGCACTGCTTCCCGGTGCTGCTGCCGTGTTCAGCTGACCTTTTGTGCRTGGTCTCTGCTGCTGAAAACTAATTATGCTACAAGGAATGGAGAGGAGAACTTCTTTTAACAGAAAGGTTTTTCTGCTCTCCTTAGGTTAATCATCAGCCTTTCCATTACCACTTAATTAAAATAAAGCCAGTTATGGAGAGCTGTRTAAATTGGAATTCAAAGGAGGGAAAAGCTGGATGGTTTTGCTTCTGTTACAGTGATTTCTACTTCCAACAACTTTCATCTGACTCATGCTTTGGAAATGCTCTTGCAGAGATCTTTCAGAGGCTTCTTTGCTTAATTTCCTTTTTAGCATTCTGTTGATTTATCTCCTCTGTTGCCATCTGAATCTTACTTTATATGGCTTTTGACAGATGCTTGTGGTTTTAACTTGCTGCAAGCTATGGCTGTTAGTTTCACATTGTATATTTGCTCTGCTATTGCATATTCTGGATTGCRCTTTCATATTATTCCCTTTTGGTCTAATAATGCAAAGCCATATGCAGTTTTAGCTTCAGAGTTATGAACTRCACACATAAAATTCTTCACCACATAAACAATTGCTCTGTTTGAAGCAGTGGCTGTTCTTCCTGTGAAGGTGTCTGATCACAGCATGCCTTCTGAGTACTACATATTTCACTGACCGTTCTTACTATCAGCTTCTAATACAGGTGGCACATGAGTCCTGTGACTGATGTTACAGGACTTAAAAGAAGCAAAGCTGTTCTTTTACTTCTAWWWTTTTWAAATTATGTCTTTAATTATGYAATATCTTATTCAATTTTACTTTAACATTGTCTAGGCTATTGGAGGGTGAGATTAGCTACCTGGGAAAGAATGTGGAAGTTCTTAGTTCTGCTAAAGTATTGAAAAAGGTAGAGTTGTGTTTGCTCTGCAAATGCCTCAGATATATGTAAGCTTCTGGGGTAACAGTTGATGTTACATGTGACTGCTGAGTAGAAAACGACAGATAAATCAGTAGTAACCATCCTTACTGATAAGAGGTCACAGAAATTAAGAAAGATTTTTCAAAACTCTGGATTCCAAGCCAAGAGGATGGAGCAGTCTCTCAGACACAACAGATGGTTCTAGAATGGCTGACAGAGGCGCCAGCACTTGTGCCACAGCACAGTTCAGACCAAACATCTTGTCAGCAATCATTCAACTGTTTCCTGCTGTGGGGCATCTCGTTCTGAATGTTTGAGCTGAGCAAAGGAAAATGGACAATGGACAGTGATGAGTTTGCCAAAGTGGGGGGACAGGCTATCTTCTCATGTACCTATTTAGTTTCTGTAACAAAGCTGTAAGGATCTTGTTTCACTGGTCTTCCCAATTCAATGCAGATGAGGTGTGAAACAAGAACAATTAATGTTGTGTAGTAAGATTCACCCTCTGGAGACTTAGCTGTAAAGAGACTGTGATGGACAAAGGGGCTCCTTCCTCATGGCCTTGGCTATAGCATTTATGAAAGGAGCTGCTTCTTCCATTTAACTGTAATTCACAGAGTTTTAAATGGAGTCACCAAGAAATAGCAAGAGATCAGGAATATATGATTTGGAAAAAAATAATCCTGCATGCAATATATCAGTTTGCTTAGTTTATAACAGCAGGGATATTTTGATCTTTTCATGTATGATGATTCAGCAGGAGAAGGTCTGTCAYGCCASAGAGYTCACACMAGRCAGAATGATGAAGATACTTAGGCAYGAAGGACATTGAATSTCTTGGTGGACCTGCCAGTGACTTCAGGGGAAGTCAAATCCACTCTTCTTTAATGAAATGCTGAATAAGAGCCACAGAAATGGGAACAAAATAGCAAAAAGAGTCTTGTTTATGCTTGGGTTTGTGAGTGATCTGGTCTGTGGCACTGGAGGGTTTGCTTCACATACATTTCAGATTTGGGCTGTTGAGTGCATGGAACGGGGCTGGCTCCTATTGTGGACATTCACAGGGTCCCTGAACTGGGGCTTTGATCATCTCAAGAGCCACAAGGTACCAGCTCAGATTGTTACTGAGTGCTRGCACACTGCACAGAAAGCAGCAAATCCCTTTGCCTCTTGCTCTCTGCACCTGAAGAACAGAAAAATGCCACACTTGCAAGGATACTTCACAAAAATTCCTAAATTACCTTGATTTAATGATTGGCAGTTCTCCTTCTCAGTTCTTTATCTGAACATGTGTTTCTATGCTTGCATGTCTTACCAAATTAGCAGTTTGTCTAGAAAAAGCAATGTTAAGAGGATCATGCTGCAAATTACAATTTACTTCCAGCCTAAATTGTACCTATAGTGTGCTTTTACTGGATGGTACTTAGAAATCATTTACTCAATAACAAAGCAAAAATTAATTTATATCTTGCAGTGTGAAGTCTTCTGTTGTTAGTTTATTGGGCTTTAATCYATTGTAGTGCAGAAGGCTGCAAAAATCTTGAAGAAAAATGTACAATTCTCTTCTCTAATATTATAAATTGTTTATGCGATGTTATTTGAAAAGAATATAATTAGGTGGAAGTCTTCATTAGAACTGAATCCCGATGAAGGAGGCATAAGTGCTTGTTTAAGCATTGCTGTAAAGGGCTAATAATGGTGGTAGTTGGTGGAATGTGATTGTAATGAATACTCCATGTTAATAAATAATCTCATAATAACTAATCACTCAGAAAGTAAAAAAGTCAAATCTGAAGAGGTCTGTAATGGACTACCATGGAGTATTTGAACATAAGCTGGTAGAAAGAGTGTAAGATTTACACCACAAATTGAGAAGTGTAAAAAAGTCACACTTTCAGCCATAATTTGAAAATTAAAACATGGCAAGAGGCAATGAGGAATTACTTGTGGAACATAAATTTTCAAGATGCCGTTGTACTGACTTGGTCCAATTCTTAGCAACAAATATGCAGTTGTAATAGAAGCTAACCTTAGAAATGGAATTTATCTGCTTGCCCCTGGATGGCTTTGATTTTTCTAGCTGAAAATGCAATTTGGATCCTAGTTTTGTAGTGTGGATTCGCATGTTTTTAAGTTTTTAATTTGCAAGTTATTCTTAAAATTTAGATTTGACTCCAAAGTTAGTAACTTGTATTAGAACAACAAATATAGCTGAGAAAAATGAGGCATTCAGGAGCACAAGGAGAGAACCTCTGGGTTTATATTTGAGACCCTGCTACCCCAGTTTGCATTTTGATAAATAGCGTGAGACCTGAGTGCAGGCAATCTGTTGTTCTTTCAAAGAGAACAAGCATTAGAAGTCTTACCCACAGAGCTCACAACTGCCCCGTGTTTTCTTAAGATTCAATTGACACCATCTAGCAAGACTGGCACTGGMAGAGTTTCCAGCTCCTTGCACTACCCTGCTGCATCCAGGAGAATTCGCTGGGCTTGTGTGAGTGCTCGTTTTGAGCTGTTYCTTTTAACTGTGTGCCCTGTGTAACTGTGCTCTCCATTCTCCCACATTTGTGCTGTTCTGCTCTGCAATCTGCCTTAGAAGCTCTCTCTTCTGAAGCCCACCCTTTGATCCACAGAAAGTGTAAGATCTCACCAAATAGCTGCCTCACTCTACTCTACGTTTTCTCTTCTAGATCTTTGTGTTTTCTCTCACTGAACATCATTTTTTCCCTTTGATCTCTTCTGGGTTTGTTTTTATTCTCTTTAGTATAAACAAACTCTCCTAAAGGCAGTTTTTTTCTTCTGGCTCTGCACAACACATTTCCCGGCCTCGTCACTCCCTTCTTTTTGGCTTGCTCACAGGTATTGCCCTGTTATCTTTTCTGCCAGTTAATTTTCTCCTATGCCACAGGTTTAATGTATTTGAAATTAAACTCTCTGTTATGGCATTCCTGAAAATAACATGGTCGCAGCCTGCCTGGAAAGCTTTTTTCTCAGCTATCTCCCCTTGCTCCTTTTGTGMTGTGTTGTTTCTCTGTTTCTCAACCCAGGGCAGTGAGGGGAGCACAACAATAACCAAAGCCCTTATTCTTTTATGGCCTTTATTCTTTTATGGACTCACCTGTGRCACAGTGACTTAACAGGAACCCTGGGATAGTTACAGTGCAAGTTTCAGGTTGATGATTAGAATTCCCTTCAGAATTCCCCTGTTAGCAAGGGAGATGGGTGTTTCTGTTGGATAATTGAGTACATCTTCAAGAGCAGCCAGGCCATTCAGGCAGGAGGTTTGCAGCTCTCCCTGCAGGATCTGTGGCTGCTGACTGCAGAGTGATCCCAGCACAGTGTCCAGGTGTGTTACATGGGTTAGTGGGGTGGAAAGTCACCACAGCCCCTGCATGTGGCAGAAGCTGTAAGGAAAGGTGGAATTACAAGCAGCACTGTTTAGAGATGGAGACATTTTCTTCATGTCTCCTTTACTGGAGGGCTTGTGGACGAGTCTTAATTGTGAACATGATCGTGATTTGTACTCTGAGATGGCAAACTGGTCTCACTTGCCCTGCAAAAATCCCTCTGAAACTGGTTCTCTGTTTCTTTGGTGGTTTGAAGCTTAAATAAAATATGTCAAAATCAAATATGTCAAAGAAGGTGTAAGACTTGCAAAATAAAGATCTCAGTTATCTCAGAGTCATGAACCAAACACCGAATTTAGGCAGGAATCAATCTTCATGTGARCAGCAGATATTTCTTAATTCATCTGTTCTTTTTTAAAAGGGAGGAAAGCAAAATGAAGGGATTTCTAGGACTTAATGTCAGTAAATGAAGGACACTGGGAAACAACATCTTTTCAAGTCAAATGYGCAGGAGTAGCCTTTTGGTGGGCTGTTTCTGTGCTTTAGGTACCATGGGTGATGAGCAAAATACTGTAATTAAAGTTAGGTAAAACCTCCTGTAATTACCAATACTAAGCAATATATAATTTTTTATTAAAGGTATTGCCAAAAATCTCATGAATCATATAGTCATGGATTCAGGAAGAATTAYGATTTTTCTTACCTTGAGCTTAGAGYGACCACATYGGGGAGGAGTGCTGAGTGAATYTCAGTCCTGTGAAATGCAGAAGGATAGTGGAATTTAAAGAATAGGTTKGTTTGTTGTTTAATTGTCCTGGTATTTGCTTATAGAACATCTTTATTACTTCCTCGAAGGAGCTGCTTTCCYATAATGTGCAGAGGTGTGTGTTATAAAGAGCAATAGGGATTAAACAAAACAATACCTGCTGGGTTCTTAACTGACCRACATTGACTCTGAGCCATAACTGAGGCTGGAGTTCTTTGGGAAAAAGAGTTATGATTATGTAATGAAAGATGATTGCAACTCAAGCACAAGGGAATGGATTATGTTTGCGGAGTTATCAAATGCCAGAACTGAGATTATTTTAGCACCTGTAGCATCTGGTCCTGTGAGAAAGTAAATTGGGATAAGTAGAGCCTTGTTCATGTACAATGACTTTCTTACATTCTTACAAAATATTTTTAACTTACACTTGTGGAATTCTTCCTCCCACGTGGAGATAATTTTTACATTGAGCATCTGCCAGTCATTTATGCATTCAGGCCTACGGAATGCACATGAAAAGAATGGATCAGGGAGTTTGACTTCTAGGATTGCGGTGAGAGATCTTACTGCATCACATCCTTCAAGACATCACCTTCTCAACATCCAGGTCATCCAGAATTGGATCTCTTGCTCAGACAGCAACAAAAATCTGCTGACTCTTTTAAGGTCTAGGCAGCGTTACATCGGACTCAGTCAGACCTCCTCCTGTGTGAGGGTCATGTGGATTGGCAGGTTGGCTCGTGTTTGACYTCACTTTGACAGTGTGGCACAGGGTGAGGTGGTATTCTTCACAGTTGGTTCTCTTGTCTCAGGCCAGTATTCTGTTGAATGAGAYGACTTTGGTGTCAGCAAGAACTTGGAGTACTCAGCCCCCTTTGTTCTTTAACTTGCTTTCTCATTGCAGAATTTGCAGACCCTTCTTATCCAGCTCTGCAGGATGATTAACTGTACTGTAAACAAAGGATTTGCAACCAGGCACTATTTTYTATTCCATTTGAATGTGACTGTGTCCTTAGAGTACACAATTTAAGTTTTAATTGCTTTATAAGAGTAGCCCTTGCAGTTAGATAATTCCATGAAGAAAAGGGAAAACAAATTACTTGCAACTAATCTATGTTCCATTTCAGCACCCTGAAAATTAGGAGTTGCCAGGAGAGTGGGAGGGAGGAGGAGGGCGAAACAGTGGTTCAACACACATCATTTACCCCAAATATCAATAATAGCTTATACAAATTTATTTTTTAGATTTCTAGAACATGGGAAGTTTTTGCACCCACAGACAGTAGTGTGGTTGTTGGGTGTGGAAAGTTGTAATAGAAGGAGATGGAAGCTGCTGTCTGCAATTATGCAATAGAAAAACATTCAGTCCAGAAGCGTGTTGAAATCTCATTTTCTCCTGGGAATAGTATCATGGTGAATGTTGTTTTCTAGCATTCATGTCACACTGCTGTMTTAGAAAACAGGTTTTAGTAGGTTTTGCTTTTAGTACTCTTTAGCACAACAGTGTKGCTCTCCCTGGAAAAAGTTAGAGATGTTTTAAAATTCCCTTTCAATAAACGAGATGTGAGAAATAATGTGAAGAAAACTGGAGTTCTGTGTGGTATGAAGTTTTAGTCAATACTTTTATAAGCCTTTGTGATGGAAATTGTCTTTTCACAGTGTTTGCAAAGAAAGGCAGATACAAAATGAACTGGACACCTTTAAGACTTCCAGAATTGTCTAAAGAGTTGGACTCAGGTCAGGGCAGAAGTCCAGAGTGTGCCACTGCTACAATGCTGGCATTGTTAGGAATTAGTCATTTGGGTTTCCTATCAAAAATATTTAGTTTATTTCTACTGACTTAGAACCAGCCTAGCAAAGCAATTGCCTCTCCCAGCCCTCCCTGCATTTGTGTGTGCCATGAGGGTCTGCAGCAAAGGCCAGAGGCAGTGGGCCGTGCCAGGCAGCAGAGCTCAGGGCACGCTGCCAGTGAGCGGTGTGTGTGAACCATGCACAGTCTGCCATAGCAATTGAGTGTTTGTTCACACTTGGATTTTCTGAGGTTTTGGTGCATAGGGTTTGACAGTAGCTGGGGGAATGGTGAGTTTTCTGTAAGGTGAAGTAGAGGGAAGGTGTTTCTGCACGCCCTCAGTTCAGTGTGTGCGGTGTGGAACGAGACCTTGTCTGCAGTTAAACACAGCAAAGCATCCTCAAGCTCAGTCAGTCGGCAGCACTGACTGCTCCCAGGCTGAGGGGTTGATGAAGATGCATCTCTYTGATCAGTGTGCTAACAGAGTTTGATGCTGCTCAGCCCGAAGAGCTGCCTGCTGCATAACTCTGCTTTTACAGCCATGATTCCATTGTCTCCAATGGAGCTACATGATTTAAAATGAATACTAATAGACATCTGAATTAACTCCTGTATTTTTTCCCATCATAATGATACAGGAGACAGACCTTTTATTCACTTCATTTAGTCATGTATTAATATTTTAAACCCTCAGAATAAAAGGCTTCCTGGAGGACTGGGATGATGATTTGTATTTCTGGTCTGCTCTGCCAAGCAACAGAAGTTAGAAAAGTAAAGAAATTGGTAATATCATGATTTCTTTCAATTCAACTTGGTGGTATACTTTGAAATTTCTTCATTTGTTTTAACGTCAGTAMCATTTGAGTGGTTTTAGGTTATTATTAATAATTGACCTTAAGTACCTTCTATGAGCTGCTCAATATCTATTCTAAATTTATGAAGTCTTTAATAATACTGAGCTGGAAAGCAATGATGAAAAGAAAAAAAAAAAAAGCATATGCTTCTGATCTGCTAATAAACTTTTTTTTCTGCACAGGAAAATTCTTTTTAGTAAGATTCAGTTCTTAAATGAAAATATAAAGAAGAGTCATTTTATGGGCACTGCATTTACACAGTTGTCTCAATCATTGTTTGTACTTAGATTAGCCTTCTGTCACCACCCACTTACCACTTAGAGTGGTATTTTTGAAGGGAGGTGTTCTCTGCAGTTTGTTAATTAAAATCTAAGAAATAAGAACGTGCCTTTTTAGGTTTATAGTTTTGGTTATTTTTTACATGTTTTAATAAAAAATGTAGGTGCAGAAATAGCAAACATTGGACACAATATTRCATGAATATAGGTGCGGTTTAGACCATCTGAAAATGCAAAGGATGAGTACATTTGTCTGATCATGTAGARTTATTTGCTAGAATGTCTTCAAGTATTGGTTTCCAATGGTTTRCTGTATTGTTAAAGCATTACCCCTGGACTGCACTGCTACTCCATGCCTGCTTCTTCAGCATTAAATAAGGGTAATAATCCTTTCCTTTTGCCCCTTTATTTTCTCTTCGGTATAAAGGTTAAATTTGAGGTTTGAGTGTCTCTCCACTGAGTTTGCTTGTTCAGCAGTGTGGAGTCCTTGAGTGCTGCAGTTACACTGACCATACGAACAAATATTACCTCTCCTGTCTTCAGCTGTTGGGTGTGCTGTTCATGGTTAGGAAGGTGATTCTCTTCAATGGGTTTTTGGGAAACCCCTTTAGCCATTTTTTCATGGCTGTTGTGCTCTTTGTGGAGATCTGTTTCATATACCTATTGCTTTGTGCTTTTATTTAAGAGTTTGAGCTTATATTAGCTGGCAAGACTCAGGAATTCTGTATGTAAATCAMCCTGCCATTGCTCAGCTGAGTTTATTGTCTCCTAAATTATTKCACCTCTTTCCCCTTCCCCAGCAGTGCATTTGTGCCCCAGGACATGGATGGCACTTCAGGGGAATATTGAATGGTGTTATTTTGCAGAAGCAGAGAAAGGGAAGATGCTTAGAGCTCCCACCATGAAGWGTACCCAGAGAGGGCTTTGTCCTCAGCGTGCGGGCAGTCCTTGGACTGTCAGTCGTGGAAGTTCCCAGACAGTGATTTCTGACCTTTCTACTCACTCCTGATTTCTAGCAGGCAAATCAGCAGTGAAATATTTAAAGATACAGAAAGAGTACCTGCATAAAAAAATGAAATGGATGCTAGTAGTTTGAAATGAAAATGATTTGTTTATGCTCTTTCACAGTAAAATGTGTTTTAATTTTTTCAGCTGCATTGCTGCAGTGATTTGAAAGCCAGATCAAGTTTACCAGGRGCATTATTATAAAACTGGAATTAAAGCTCAGCCTACTCAATTTATCTGTATCATAAAACAGTCAAAAAATGCTGATGGCAGTTGAACTATTGATAGTTTATCAAGTTTTATGGACTAATGGAATGTAGATCACCAGTACTTGTGTTAATAATGTTTTTATAGCAGTGTTTTTAAACAAAGGCAGTGATTAAAGRATGCCAGTTAAATATGTCTGATAGTTCTCTAGAAAATATTTCTGCTTTTTTTTTTTGTTTTGTTTTCCTTTTTAATTGAATCAGAAGCCCCAAGAGTTGCAGTTAACTTACTGAAGAAGAATGTCTCAATAACTGCAAACTGGGGAATAGCTACTAAACATGCATGGAAACTTCTAATTAATCGTGGACTGCAGAGTGTGTGTGGTCGCTGGCTTTGCCTCTTGTTGCACTCACCCATGTACCTGTGCTGTCCCCCAGGCACAGATTGTACAGTACAGCAACCACATGGACTTGGTCTGAACTGTGAAGYTCATTATTTTGCAGTTAGATGTCACTGATTTGGCATTTTTTAGAATATGCAGAATATGTCTAAATGGGAGAGCCAGAAGGATTTATTTGGCTGGGTTTTGTCAGCTTGAAAGATGTCCTGTTCTTCAGAAGTGGCTCAAGTGGGAGATRTGCATTATAAACTGTCTCCTGAACAAGAATGGCCATTTGGTGCTGAAAAAACAAAAGTTGTGCCCCAGCTGTCCAGATGAGGCCTCTGGTGCAAGGGCAGCTAACCATAGACAGGCTGTGCAGTCCTTTCCCAGGGACAAAGGTCCAGGGACTGTCTGTGAGCTGGGGCCTCTTCTGCTCATCTGGCACAGCAGTCACAGGACTGCCCAGTGGTTGGGTTCTGCCAGAAATGATCAGCAATACCAYATCGGGCAGGTTGGGGGCTCCCTGAAACCCAGATTTTATTGTTAAAACCAGAAACTAGAATTCTCAAAAACCATCAGAATAAGATGAAATCTGAGGTTGTGCTGGTTGCTGTCTGAAACAGGCTCTGGGTAGGGCTGAGTCACTGAAACCCTTTCTTGTGGCTGCCACCTTACGTCTGACAGTGCTGAGTGGAGCATCGTTTCATTTCTTGTAACTGTGAGCCTGCTAATAGTTTATAAGAATCCATTCTTGTCATTTTACTGRTATGAGGGAATTTGTTAGTACCTTCAGACCTCTCAGCAGTGGTTTCTATTATACCTTTTTTGCTAGGGAGAAAATTCACCTTGGCATTGTGAGAAATTTTTTGTATGCAGGAGTAGTTGTAAAATTAATCTGAATTTAATATAAGGATAAGCATGTAGCTCGTCAAATAGCATATTTGTCAGGGGCAAACCTGGCTTGACTTAGGGAATTTTCCATAATTTATTGGCTACTAACACAAACTTAATTAGTGATCCATATATTAAGAAAAAAACAAACAAACCGTTTATCCCTTAGAGAAATACTTTCCCTCCCCTCTCCCCAGGTTCAGCCCACCATGTTTTCTCCCCACTTGCTGCTGCTGTTCTGTACATTTTGCATCCCTCCTCCGTCCTGGAGGGGCTGTGGGAGGTACTGAGAGGCTGAAGTCGCCTCTTGTTTTGGAGAATGAACCCAGACAGGACAATGCTCCAGCCCCGAGCACCTCGGGGGCTCTGCAGAGYTTGCCTCTCTTTATCAGGTGCCGGCAGCTGTGGGGTGCAGTGAATTACAACACCAAATCACCAGATCTGCTCACTTCAACCTGCTGCCTGTTTAGGAATAGGAAATTGTTTTCTTCACCATATTAGCAACTTCTTCAGGTTTCTCATTAGTTCATACAATGGCATTTTGTTTGGGGTGTGGCCTAGTATTTACTGCTTCTCAYAGCTCATCTTTTGAGGTCAGCTCAGCTAGAGAGTCTTCTTAGGGCAGAAGGAGCTTTGCATTTCATTCACTGCTCTAATTCTTGGTGTGCTTCAAGGATAGGAGTACAGTGGAAACAAAAAGGTGAGAAAGAAGGAAATTTGAAATTAAATTAATTGCTGTTGTACTGAAATAGCCTGGTGTTATTAAAACACCTTGTCTCCTTTCCTMTGATAGCAGGTACGTCTTTTCTCTGTAACTTCAGGAACTGTGGAATGGCTTTCTTTCAATATTTTAAATCCTTGGAGAAAAACAGTAGAAAAGATCAACTTGTAGCTTTAAATTACTTAAATAATAGGCCGTTAATTTCAAGCTACATTAAATGACAGCATCCAGCAAGGGAAGAGATCTCATTTTCTCATAGCATGCACATTCTGGGTGTTTACTTCACTCTGTGTTTGCTCTAAGGTTCCTATTCATCATCTCCTGTATAAATCACAGGTCTGAGAACTGGACCTATGAGGCAGGATTAATGTTTTTCTTTCTTCTGTGTTGTTCACAGTAGAGGAAGGAGATGAAAAATCAAGTCGAAAACTCAGGCAGCCGCAAGTAACTCAAATCCCTGATCCTTCAAAGACAGAGGGTTTTTTACTGACTTCAAAGCAYGCTGTGTCAGACTGAGGTTCAGCATGAGACACCAGTCTCACAGTTGTTGATGATATTCCTTAAAGATTTCCTTGTGCAAACACCTGAAGATAAGCCTGAACTGACTTGCTGTGATATTTTGTCATTAGTTTAGCTTTGAATAAGTGAAGAKTTAGTCCTGTAAAAGTCAGTAAGTACCTCAGCCTGTCACTGAGACCTCCAAATACCACATTTTGGTCATACATAATCTAGGAAGTCTCTAACTTTCTGCAAGGTCCCTGGATCGTTTGGTGGCTGCTTCCTGCTAGAAACAGAGGTGCCTGAATTAGTGCTGTCAGCTCAGTTGGRACCTGCTGGAATATCTAAACCCTCACCTTTTTAGACCCAGCAGTAACAATTGTAACAGAGCAGTTGGTGATAATGTGATTTACCATTCTTTACAGCAATTTCTGCTCCACCCAGTGTGGCAAAGGCATCTGAGAGAAGAGAGGCTGCTCCTGGTAGAAAAGGGTGTGGAGAGAGGAGGAAGGCTCACCGAGGTTCTGGCTGTGAGAGGGGTGCAATCAAGTGTTTAGAAGACATTTTGCATTTTTGTTTATGCTTTTATTTGGTTTTCTTAGGTTAAGAATAGGTTCTAAGCCTTTCTGCATATGAAACCTGGAAAGGTCTCATTTGTTCTGTTATCCATATAGTAAGAGTTGTAAGGACTGGCTGTGGAAAGRGCATTAGAAGATGGATTAGATCAATGACTTTTCTTAGGCTGTCCCGGATATCTTTCTTTTGTTAAAGGAAGCTGTTTCAAACACTCTGAAATTTTGCAAACCCAGCGCTACATGGATTGCTGTCCTTTAAATGAGTGTCTCCCAGACATTCCTGGGTTCTTGCAGGCAGTGAGTGGGGCACTCCCCCATCTCAGTTTGGATTCTGAGTTGCACAGATCAAGYTGTTTGCCTGTAATAACTCAGTTGTGTTCTCTCACCTTTCATCCCCACCTCCAGCCTTGTATGCTGGTTTATATTATACACTGAGTGCCTGCACAAGTTGGTTTTTTAGGAGTTCAGGTTTTTCATGCTGTATTGCATTTTTATATGTTTCTAAGCTTTTTGCCTTCAGTGTGATCTGTGGAGATGAMTTGATAAAATGTAGATAACTCAGGATTATACATGACTTCTGAGATAATGGAAAATGCTTGTGGCTTACTGGTGTCATCCATCTAAGGTACTGAAGGGCACTTTGTTACAGATTTAGTTATGTTATCGAAGTATTTACCCAGTTCATTGCAATAASTTCAAGTCTACTTCCACACTTGTTTAATGATAGGGACATGCTAAAAATGCTAAGCATTAAAGCTGTGCTAAGCAGTAGCATTGCTAAGCAATGTAAGTTGGGATGTTAAAGGCAGCTTTAAAAAAAAGGGACCAAAGTAAAAAGAACGAAATATCAGAAAACCCCTAGAAGTGATGGAGGTGCATTTAATCAAARTTAATGGCAGGTTATTGGTGCATTGATGACAGTGTAATGTCACATGGATCAGGCCCATCTCAGAAGTGCCRTGTGTCAGTGCCAAGGATCTGAGGGTTCTTTTTAAAGTGCTTAGGAATAAGACTAGGAAACTTTCCAAGAACAATGAAAAAGTACCCACCTACCTACCCTTCTGTGCTGCCAAGTTAAAACACCCAGCTTAGAGCTGCTGTTGGGTTTTCCTGAGTGTTATCTGTGTGCATCTACTGTGAGATGCCAGTGCCTCTYGCAGCATTTTATTCTTGGTGGGGATTTAACTGCCTGTGATCAGACAAAAGTGCTGACTTGTTCCTGTTTCCCATATCCAAAACGCTGGTGGTGAAAGAGGAAGCGTCTCCCATGGTGGGATTTTGATTGGTTTGGAGAAAGGCAGGTGGTACTCCTGGATAATTTCAGTGTTAAAAATAATAAATCTGGAATTTCCAAATATCCCAGAATATCCCTTGCSGTGAAGTTTGCAAAGCACAAGTGCTTTCTGAATGTCTTTTGTGTTTGTGAAGGTGTTTCTTAAGGGGAGGAAATGCCTCGAGAATTGTAATATCCTTATGCTGTTATTAGTGCAAATAGTCTTTCTCCTCTTTTTCTTTCTCAGTCTCTTTTTATCTTGGGTTGTGAAGTTTYGTTAAGCACTGAATTACATTTTCTAAACATTTTGCTAGTGCCATGGGTGCCAAGAGAGTTTTTATGTCATTGTCTCCAACAATTGGATCAATGTAATAGTACTTTCTGGGGTCTTCTGAATGTGCAACTGAAGTGAATTTAGTCCAGGTGTATTCTGATTCATCTCATTCATCCTTACCCGAGTGATTTGTTCTGAAAGTGAGGATGCAGGTAAAGAAAGGATTGCAGGTTGCCTTGGTTTTGTATATCTTTTATTTCTACAAAGAAAACATAATTGCAGAGGAGGAAAATACTATAAATACTATTTAGAAAATAATTTAAATAAAGATGTTTTCTATTTAGTTTAAAAATAAGTAGCCAATCAAAAAGATCTCATAGAGAAAAAATAAGTACTGTGGATCCCCAGAGTTGTGTTACTGAACTTGTTCAGCCTTAGTCTACGGCAGCAAACCAGCCTTTTGGTGTGATTTGGTGATCTTCTCATTGAGCTTCCCTGTGTTCAAAGGATAATAACTATTCATAAGTAAATAAAATCACAATTATTAYTGCTTACAGATTTGAGAGAGTCCTAATGGGATATGTGGGGGGTGTGTCTTTGTGAAGGTAAGGAGAATAAAGAGCCAAGGGGTGGCATGGCCTTGTTCAGCTTGGGCAGGTGATGTTCCATAGTGGCACTTGTTGCTTTGTCCCCAAAGAGTCATTGTGCTTRTGGAGCAGGGCTTTGTCTGTCAAAACAACATGTTCCAGTTCCTCCATGGGCTGGTAACCCATGGGCAGTGTTTTGGAAGATCTGTGCTCACTCTGTGTTGAAGAAAGGTGGAAAAGTAGGGAATGGTGAATGAGTTACAGGGACTGGTTCTGACTGTAGTCTGTTGAGAGGAAGCAGAAAGTCTGACTACTGAAGTAAATGATCAGATATCTGCTGGAAGCTTTAAAAAAYGTATGCCACTCTCCAGGTTTGTTATGGCAGATAACGTCAGAATAATTTCTGTACTATGAATGCTTGGAAAACAAGTTCAGCCTGATCAAATCTCCTATGCGAGTAACCCAATTTTGGTTGAGCAGGAGTAACTGATCTTAGTCTGGCTACTGCCAGAGTAGACCAAATRTCCATGCCTAGAGCACACACTTTAAAGCAGGCACTCAGGATGGCGTTCCTGATTAACATGGCAGTGTCACTGAAGGAAACTGATGAAGCTGCCTTGCTGGGAGCATCATTGTTTTGTATCTCCCCATACTTCCTAAAAGTAAATAAAGCTTGAATTGGGCCTTGCTGGCTGTATAATGTATCTGGCCTTTATATGATTGATGGACAGCTGGATTCTGTACTATACGTTTCCATAGCTATAATAACATGAAATTCCCTATGCTCAGCATTATTCTGTATGCACTTTTTTTTTTTATTTCATGCAGTAATATTCCAGGAAGAAAACKGCTTTCCTGCTTCTTAATAATCAAATATTCTTGCCTTTTGAGACTTTCAAATTTTAGTTAATACCAAGAATTTCTTTATTTTTATTTTAGTTTTTAAATTCAAACAGTTTGCATGCTGGTGGCCTTCCACCTTTTCGGAGCATTGTGTTTGCTAAATGACCATCAACAGACATAAACCAGCACTGACATTGATAAAATAATGTCCACAGATACAATGCAGAATTAATTAGAAAGTTTGGCTTATAGGAATGGCTTTGTATATTCTYTGAGTGCCTGCATTATCATCATTAATGAGAATTGCATAGTGCTGCTATTGAACACTTTCCATTTGGAGGTGACTTACACTGCCACACTCTTTTTCTGTCTGTGAGCTATCATTTCTGCAGATAAAATTAGATATTGTTCCCAACCTTGGGAAGTTTGACCCATTTGACCATGGGAAAAGACAGTTGCAAACCAGTCATTGCCTGCTTTTGTGTCTCAGTGCTAAACCCAGTCACAATGTTAGAATGACCAGCAAAGCCAGAAAAGAGGCAAATGCTTGTACATCTGCAGTGTTTGAGTCCACGTTGTACCTCTTTATCAGATATACCGTGGCTTATGTAGAAAGTTGCAGGTGTGATGTGGAAGTTGTGCAGTGTGTGACCTGTGCTGAGTTTGAATAAAGCTGTTGCTAGCAAGTCGTTTAAAAAAACCCTCAGCTTCCTTTTTTTTCCCCTTTCCCTTCAGTCTGAATCTCTCTCTTTGAGGAGCACTGAAATTCATTATAATCCAAGGAGGAATGACAGTCTTTAGAAGTGTTGTGTGAGAGGAAGGAAGAGCAAGGAGACTTATTTTTTGTTTATTCTCCCCAAGATCCAAATCTATAATTTATTAGTCATAGTAAAATAAAGRCAGAAAAATTCCTTGGTGCTTTCCAACAAGACTTACCAGGGAGACTCTCACAGGAGTAAAACATAGGAGAGCTGGAACTTCAGGGAAAAGAAAGGATTGTTGGAAACCAAATCACTGACATTGGGGTGGAGAGGAATCCTTCCAACATCCTGGGAGTGTCAATACAAATCAAAGTGGGGAATGGAGAAGGGGGTGGTAGGGGATGCCTTCCTGCAGGCAGAGAAACCAGCCTGGCTGTGCCACAGCACGGAGAATTTGTTCATCCAGCTTCTGGCTCTGCACCTCCCTTTGGGGTAACAGGAACTGCATTGAAAGGTGATGTTTTGGGAGGATAATACAGATGAGGACCAATGCTTATTTTATAGTAATTTCATTCTCCTGCAGGTTTGCAAAGTCAGTGCAGTTCTTTACTGTGCTCCCTACACGGCCCTCATGTTTCAACTTGAACTGTTCCTGGGGGAATGGAGCCTATTGATGTCAGGCTTTCAGTGGTGTAAACAAATCACACAGAAACATTTGTTCCACGTCCAGGAAATATGGCATGTGGCATTCCAACATAATTTAAAAGGAGATATTAATAACTAAAAGCTGCCCATCATAATTTATTTCAAAGTTTAATGGATGTTTTGTATCGCAGAGATCTGGCTTCCATTTTGCTATCAGTTTGTATATGCAGCAATTCAGCCTTGGGTGAAACTGAGTTTGTGGGGTAGAGAAAGGGACAGTAATTTGAGTTTGAAAGAATATTTTATGTAATTTAAGATCTCTTGTTAGAGCTATCTAAGTTCAAATAGATTTACAAACTGAAAATAATCTCTCACAGCAGGAACCTAATTTCAGTAATATGATAATTTTTATTGTACTCCTYGAGGCAAATTACATGTGCATTTGTGCTTAAATATACTTTTAAAGTGCATTGGACAGAGTCCTACTACCAYTGGTGGTTCTGCAGAGAGTCTGTCAGGATCCATCCCAGTCTGATTCCCTATCAACACTGGGAGCAGCACCAGTGCAGGGAGCACTGGGACAGGGTGCCTCAGCCCAGCATGGCTTCATCCCCAGTGCCATCTACTGCCCAAAGGTGGCCCTGGCCATGGCTTTCTGGGATTTCTATGTGACAGTGCTGTRGATTTTTCTTATCAGCAGGAGAAACTTCCCTCCTTCCCGAGGAGTCCTTCTGCCTCTGGCATTCCCACTTGCAGCCAGTGCTCCCCTCCTGCAGCTGGGCCTTTTTGCTTTCTACCCCAGTTCATTTCTTTGGTCAGCCATTAGCACTGCTGAGCAGTTACCATTTGAATTTCCCCTTCAAGTACTTCTGCAGAGACCTTAGCCTGGATAAAGTYCCCTGAAGTATCTGAAGTGAAAAGGGAAAAAGAAGTAAAGGTAATGTGTTGAACCCAACGCTAACCACATCACTCAGGATTTGAGGCATATGCCCTTTCTGTGCTTTCTGTAAGTGGTGATCTTGTTAGTGCATCATTTCTTATTGTGAGCTTTAAGYAACATCTGGACACATGCATCTATGGTGCTTTGGGGAAGGAGGGGATTTGTTCAATTGTACTTTGGGTACTTTCATCAGGCTGCTTTGRGTCTGCCTTTGCTCTGTATTTTATGCTTATAGCAAGACACTTTGATACTTGGGAATCTTCATCTAAGATTTTGTTTGCTTTGGAACTGTGAATTGTGACCTGTTTTATACCCAGATGTGAAGTCTGTCTGCTGGAAGCCTGTTTGCACAAGGTGGGTGTTGCAGAGTTGGCACTGTGAGAAGCTATCAGTGATACATAGAGGATCTCCAAAGTCATTGTGGTATCACTGATCATTGCTGGCAGCTAGGTCATTTCCATAGAAATTGGGACAGCGGGAACAGGGGGCAGTGGAAAGAAGGAGAGAGGGAGAGTTATCAGTTGCATATCTGAAACTTGAAGTATCTGTCTTCCTTTAGAACTGTCTGCTTAGGTCTTGGAAACTAGGTGGCTATTTTTGATTTTTTCTTCCATGCTCATTTAAATCATAATGTATTTCCTTGAAATGAGCCATATCTTCTCGTCATGATTAACTGTGGTAGATTCAGTTCTGGCCCCTGGAGCTGCCTGTAAGTCAATACTGAGCTGACAGTAACATCTGGAATCTGAGGGGGCAAAGTGGCAGCAGTAGAGAGACCTCTGCAGTAGCAGCCTGGGTACCCTGTGTCACACAGGAGTGACAAGAAGTGCATTCCTGAGCTCCTGAGCAGCTTTTAAGCCCTGCTGATGGCAGCACAGGAATGCAGGTTTCCATTCAGCCATGTGAGATGCACTAATGCATTGTGGCCAAAAGCCAGCATGAAGCTCCTTGGACAGGAGGGTTTCACTCAAAGATAGGAGCTTTCCAAGTGTTCCAGGCAAAATGCAGGAGGCAGCTGAGCCCCCCACAGCTGCTCGCTCACTTGCCCCCGGTGGGATGGGGGGAGGACTGGAAGGGAGAAGTGAGAAAACTTGTGGGTTCTTTGAGTCAGTTTAACAGATAAAAGAATAGCCGTGCACACGAGGAAAGCAGAAAAGGACTTTATTCCCCCCTTCCCATGGTTGGTCAGGTGTTCCTCCATCCCCAGGAGAGCAGGGCCCCACCACGTGTGACAGTGATGTGGGAAGCCAAACTCCATCACTGGGAATGTCCCCAGAATGTCCTTCTTTTTGAGCTCTGTGTGCTGCGTGACCCCACACATTCTGGGATATCCCTTGGGTCACTTGGGGTCAGCTGTCCCACTCTGTCCCCTCCCATTCCCTGTGCCCCCAGCCCCTCGCTGCTGGGGTGGGGTGAGGGACAGAAAAGGGCTCAGCTCAGCAATAACCAAAACATCCCCGTGTTACCAGCACTGATTCCAGCACAAATCCAAAGCACARTGCTATGCAAGCTGCTCYRAAGGAAACCAGCTTATTCYAGCTGAAACCAGTGAAACCAGAAAAGAAGGGCCARGAGCTAGTCTGGGTTATTTATTCAGGGGAAACACGCTGCAGGAAATTGTACTCACCAAATCCATGGTGAGTCTCTTTGGATCTGCTKATTGAAAATAGCAGTACAATACATTCTCAATGTGGACTCCCAAATCAGTACAGAAGACAAATCTATTCACTGGTGATCTCGGGCCATTCTTATCCTATATGTTTGTCCTCATAAATCCCCGACTGCTCTTTGTTAAAAGGGCATTCCTTCAGACTGTGTTGTTTAGCACTGACAGCCTGTGCTGCCTTGACTGCAGGAGGRTGTTGTCAGAGCATTTTTCCTATAATTATCAGAAAGACTAAGAACCTCAGAGGATGTCCTCTGAAAAACATTCATTTTTAATGGCTRTGTATTACCAGCCCCGGGCCTGCTTGCATGTTCTGATTAAACATGGCATCTTGAGGCTTYCTCTGTTAAAGTTTTGATAGAAATTATTGCCTCTGAGAGTGTACAGATTTTTTCTTCAGCTATCCTGACTTCTTCAGTAGTGTCAGYTTTTGTTACAGAAAGAAGCCAAGCAGCATGGACTTTCTGTTCACACTGCTAGCTAAATTCTTTACTGTCTCCCAGCACTTCCCACTTCCTCACTAATGGTCACATTGGCCACCAATTATTTTAACACTGAGGACCCCTTCCAGCTTAATTCCAGCAGGAATAAAAAAGCTCTCCAGCATCATACAACTCATCGTACAGATTCAGCATTACTCTTCAAAGYAGGCATGGCTCTGAAATCACAGCAAGATCCACAGCTGCTCTTCCAGAGGGTGCTTTTGTCTTCAGAACTCTTGTCCCAGTTTCAGATGGAGCAGTTCCTGCCTTGGGGGGAAGCCCCCATTTTCTCCCCAAGAGCTTGAAGCACTGTGCTCTGCAGAGCATTCTGKACCTGTGTTGAGACCATTAGCATAGTTCAAGAGATTTCCAGGCAAGAATCTTCCCTACAGTTTTGCTTCCTAGCAAACTATTCTGGTTCTCTGCCCTAGCCCCTTCTTAGCATATGCTGCAGAAATTTTTACAGAGTAAATAATGGTCTGCTGTCATCAGTCTTCAGCATCAAATACCTCAGCAGTGAGACAGAGCTGCCAGAGAGCTGCAAGCTGTTAATCCTACACACAGATCCACCACCCATCATTTCAGTCAAATGTCTTTTCAAGGGTAGACTGACAGATTTAAATCCTAATGGCAGTCTATAAATTCTGCAAGACAGGCTTTTAATATCCTAGTCTATGGCTATACTTTCTAATTCTTCAGAATATTCAATCTATTCCTCCTTCCTCATCCCCTTTCTAAGAAACCATCACAGGATCTKGAAATCCTRTCATTATTTTATCCAGGTGCTATAWAATGGATGTYCTATACATTTTGATGTAAATGAGTTTTTCAGAAACTTCTTCCCAGTTAAAAGACTGGAAGCTAGAATATGTTTTGAATTCTTTGGTCCAGAATTTCTCCTTTGGATTGGTACCTCTGTGGGTAGTCGTTGTGTTGAAGAAGGGAGCAATTTTCACTGCTCAGGCTGCAGGGTATCCATGTCTGTGTGTGCACCAGCACTTTGTTTACCCCACTGAAAGCCTGACATCAMTAAGCTCCACTCCCATCCCTTCTCAGCAGGTAAGAACCAGTCTCAGTCGTTCCAAGCCTGCTTTTCATAGTTCCTGTAGCCCCCCTATAAAGATTGTGTTGTGGGCTCGCTACCTTGGCAATGGGATGGAATAGGACCTTCTTTACCTGTGCAGTTGCTGTAGAACAGAGCACTGGTTCTGCCTTAGCAATTGTCTGAACTCTGGATGATGCAGTTGAAGGACGATCATTGGACCTTTGCATAAATACCCTAAAATGATATTGGGCTCGTCCATTTGTGTCTGTGACTGACAGAATATTCACCTGCCAGGGTGCTTTCCAGGCCTCCCCAAGTTCTTCAGGTAATTTTGCCACCAAACACCACTGAAAACTCCCTCAGGAGTGCACTGCAGGTGTTGTGTAAGATGAAAATATGACCCAACTACCATGCTCCCTTCAGCCCTCACAGAAAAACACTGCTGTTCTCCTGCCACTGCACAGAGATATCAGTGAGGGTTATCTGTGTGCAGAGAATTGGGGAACAAAGCACTGAGTAAATCATTCCGTTTATTTCTGTGAATATTCATTTGGATCTTGAAACTAATTAATGTGGAGTGCTTAGAAATAACTCTGTATTTACTGTGCATGTGTGTCTGGGGAACCAGTTTCTCTCATGTGAATTCTCACAAGTAGCCTGAGCAGGATCTGAATGTGAACTACAAAATGTGTGTATCAAAATTCCCACTGCTCTTGTTATCTAAACTATTCAGTGAGGAGCAGAATACCATTTAATTTCATAAATGATTGTAAAGAATCATGTTTGTGGAGATAATTTCTGAATGTATCATGCAAATTAATATTGATTAATAAATCTATTCAATCATTTTTCACTAATGAGAATTTCATCACATTTATGAAATTACTCCTTTCAGTTTCTAACAGTTCCAGTAAGAATTGTGAATATKTTAACAAAATTTGCTGCTAAGGCCACAGACTAGAACCTAGACCTCAGTCTCYCCTGTGTAAAATTGACTTTATCTCAGTACAAGTTTTGTTACAGTCTTCAGATCAAGGCCATTCTTTTATTCTGTGTTCATAAAGAGCACAGCACAATACATCTGTTTTCCATGTAATTCTTGTTAGCACTTGAAAAAATGAACATTTCAAACAACAACATACTAAAAATGAATAAACTTATTTTCCCAGAATTARTAAAAACAGCATAGGTTAGAGTAGATGCTTTCTCAACACATCTTCACATTTAAGAATATTGAAATCTTTTKAAAATTGAAGTCAGTGGGGAATCTAGATTACCAAACCTCTGAAATTATTTTCAAAAATCCTGTAACATATACTTGGACTTGTATGATTTTCAATGACATAGTAATATTCTTATTATTATGTACTTGAGCAATATTAAGCTCATCCTCTAAGTTCATTAGCAAGGACCTTGCTTGGAAACTGTCGGATGTGTTCCACTGAAATATTCTTTGACTTCTATCCAAGAGTGAAAACTGTTTGGTGCATTACATACAGGAGTTCAGTTAGAAATGAGAATTTAATGAGGTGTCATGAGAAGTACAGAGGGTTTTTACACACCATTACATGAAATAGGATTAATAATTTTAAGGAAATGACTTACAATTATGTAAAAATACTGAAAGCAGGCTTGAGGTGAATTGTTGAAAAAAAAAMCAGCTTCAGCAAAAAAGGTGATATTTTTTTAGCCCCAGTAATCTACTACTTAAGGTAAAACACTTTGCTTCTGAAATTCAAAATTACATTAATGCTCTCTGCGAGTTCACTGTAGCAGTAAATTACAAAATTTATTATAATTCATAGTTAAGAAAACAGTTTGCTTTTGAAGTGTGGTAGYAAAGAGGCAATGGTAAAGAAAATGAGTACATGCATTATATATGCATAACACAGGGATAACATTCTGCACACCCATCAGTACAGAGCAACACTTCCATGTGGTAAACCTTAGAGTTTTAAGGCCACATCTGTAACTGTTATTTGTGGGACTGWCATAGTTTTTACCCCTGTCAGCAGCTAAGCTGGTTCTAACTTTTAAGCCTAATTTTAATTTCTTTATGAATTTTTACTCTTCCACTACCTCATGTCACCATATCAACTCTGGTTGCGCACAATTTGCTCGAGTCACCTTATGGAGCAAAGTTTTGTGATGAAGAAAAATGTCATGTCACTTCTTGGTGTTTTATGGCYATATGGAATTTAGGAACTGTAGCCTGAGCTGTGCTGAAGTCAGGGGTGGGCTGGCTGCTGGAAATCATGTGGAATTCAGCAGGAGCAAATGCAAGTTCAGCAATCCTCAGGACTGATCCAGTGCCCCAGCATTTGTCAATCACTGTCACACAGCAGATGCTGCTACAAAAACACTGATCTATTTTCACAGAATTTTTAGCAGTCGGAGTTTCTCCCCTTTCTTCTTTCCCCTTCTAAATGACTCTTTTATTTTTTTCACAAAGCTATTTATTGCATAGTTCCCCTCTGGAGTTCAGTATCTCTTCTGCTTTACATCAGCATCTAGAAACACATTTTTTTTCTGTGCAGAACCTTGGATGTGTAAAAAAAGAACAGCAAAACCCAACTTTCCAAATGATTCTATTCCTTTTCTGACTGGTTGAAAACACAGCAGTAGGAGTTAGCTGGCTGATAAGAAGAGCTGCCATTAAGAGGTTTTTTTAAGGGTTTTGTGAAGTTAAAGTGGTTTTTTTAGTTTTCACTTCTCTAAGCCTGTAATTTACCTCTTCAAATCAAAATTCAAAGGGAAATAACWAGTTTAAAAATATGCTCTTAAAAACAAATTTTTAGTACTTCTATTTTTGCTGCAGGCACATCTGTAAATGGAAAAAAAAATGAGAGGACTGATGTTTAAGTGTGAATAGTGTTAGGAGGCAGGATGATAAATAGGCTTGTTGTSTGTGTGTCAGGCTGTCTTATGGGGTGTTCTGTAGGAACTGCCTCCTCCAGCCTCACTTGTTCCTGCTAGGACAGCTTTGTTCTGTTGTGCTGCTTTGCGTTCTTGTTTATGTAGGTCCGCTGTTCCGTTTGTCACTGCCTTGCTATCTGGCTTTAGTGTGGTGGTTGAATATTCAAACAGCTGCTGGGGTTTGGGATTACAGATACAGCCTTCTGCTAATGCTGAGGGTATGCATTTCTGCCTGAATTCACTGCTTTTACAAAAAGCACACACTAAATCAGCAAACTTTTAAATTGGAGAGTATCTCAGCTAGATCTCTTRCTAAGAATTGTTACATATTTTCCTGCTGTTTCACTTGTTTCCCAGTGATAATTACTGTTCTCATCCTTTAAACTGAGACTATCCTGGAAAATTTTAGTAGCCATATGGTGAAYATGCTTTTCAATCCAAGTACAGCAATTCCCTCTTGGTTCCATGCAATTGCAGTTGTTGTTTGTCCTGTGAGGARTCCCTGTGTATGACATGTTGAACAAGCAGTCAGTAGCCCTTTGATGTCACTGTCACTGTGGCTCTGCGCAACTGCCTTCTCCAGGCTGGGAGGAGTGCAGAATGGTTGGAACACATTGATGAAGGTATTCTGTGATTTTACTGTTTTAAAGGGTTGTGGGGGAGGTGTTTAAGTCAGTTACTTTCCTTTTAGATTATCATTTTAATATGATGTTTAATGGAGCCTGATGTGGGCAGGAAGAGGGGAAAATCCAGCACGACAGGGCAGCAGAGTCCACGTGTTTGCAGTGTTCTTTGGGAACAGTGGAGCTGTTGCATTGCTGGTGTGCCCTGTGCACTCCCCTCGTGTTCCCACAAACCCACAGAGCCCTGCCCCACAGCCAGGGCCAGCAGGAACATGGTTAAAGGGGTTTGGTTCCCCAAAGACAACGCTGGGAAGCCATGCAGGGCTTCCCACACCACACACAGAGGGTTGAGCTAAAGCTATTCCAGAGTACACTGCTTATTGAAATACCTGGAGCTGCACTTCTGTTTTGTCAGACTGACACCAAGAAACACCCTGGGAGAAAACTATGACTAGAAAATGAACAGATAGGACACATGCAAAAATTGAGTTTGCCTYCAGTGTTAATTACCAATAAAGAGCTAACTTTGATTAGGAAGATTTAGTAAATCACTGTCAAGGCTCTGTATTGAAGGCTATATTGGTAATTAATTTGATAAGTAGGATGTATTTCTTGSTCCTTGTTTGCAATGTGTTATCAGTGAGCTTAATAGTCTTGGTTTCTAAACCAACTGAAAATTATTTTCTGACCATATAAAACAGTAACTYCTTAATTTTTCTAATCTTAATCTCTCTTTAATTGCTTTTATGGAAGGRTGTGTTTCATCATATAGCTGGTGGTCCTAATAGATTTTCCTTTTTTTTTCTTGAATCAGACTTAAAATTAAAGGAAAGGATTACATAAATAATGTTTTTACTTCTGGCAAGCTTTCTGTATTGTGTGAATTTATTGCAGCAATACATTAACCTTTCCTTTATCCAGAATGCAGCTGTGGGGGTTGACCCAGCATGGACACCAGGTGCCCAGCAGAGCTCCTCTGTCACTGCCCTCCTCAGCTGGACTGGAAAAGAAAATGCAATTAAAGGCTTCTGAGATCACTCAGCTGCTMCCATCATGTGCAAAACAGACTCAGCTTGGSRAAATTAGTTTAAATCAGAGTGGCAATGAGAAGAAAAATGAAGCCCTAAAACATCCTTCCTTCACCTCACCCTTCTCAGGCTCAATGTCACTTCTCTACCACAGTGCCACAGGGGGACAGGAGTCATGATCAGTTCTTCAAATGTTTTTGCTGCTCCTTCCTCCTCAGGGGGAGGATTCCTC
>NW_026624015.1:164557-188900 GCF_030028575.1 Malurus melanocephalus
AGAGAACATATCTGTATGCTTTCAGAGTCGTTTACTCTTCTGTGCATTCTGTTCAAGTTATTATCTACACATGGAAAGAAATTTATCTGAAAGTTTTTTTCTTTCTATTCTATCAAATAATTCCTAGATCTTTCACATCCAAGTAAAATAATCAATTACTGGAAAAACTGGAGGGCAAAGAATATATTTTTAAATACGTTCCATGTGAACAAGAGTTTTCAGTTATTGATTATAAAGTGATGCTWGGGAACATGTAATGATTACAAGGTTGGGGCCTTACCACTGACCCAGCTCGGAAAAATCCTGACTCTGAGGCAAGGTCAGATGGTAGGGAGCTGATTTAACATTCCTGTTCAATCTAGTATTGGGGGTGATCTTGYATCAAGACATATCACAGAAATATTTCACATCTAAAATGTTCTGTACCAGTGTGAGGAGAACTAGAGGAACTGCAGTCAGAGRGATCATGAGCACTGTATTTAGAAATTTGTCTGGATAATACTTAAAGTTGTTAATAGTGTMAATGCCTAACCTATGTAATAAGAGTTTGGCAGAAAAGGTGCTSAGTGTAGCAATTTGAGAGAAATCCCAGCAGTACAAGCAGATGAGATTTCAAAGGTTAGAAATGCATAGGCAGGACCAAAATTGGTGAAAAGCTTTAGCATGTGGTTATGGAGGCAGCTTTCTCAAGCAGTCCTTTCAGCGGCACCCCTTCCCCCCACAAATTGCTTCCTCACCAAAGGATATCCAGGGGCATTTTAGCAGAGAAGGAGAGAATGGATATAAACTGTTGTGGAAGTCACTGTGGGCAAGTGTKGCTGGGGACTGAGAATGGGAGAGCTTGATCACTGTACAGCTCTTATTGATACTGTGGGGTTGTTACTGAGTCACTACAAACAGCAGTGGAAAGCTGGGCTGTTCTACTCAATACACATCATACAAATAGCTGTGAAATTGAGATGGTTATTCCTTATTGGCTGCAGTTGGATTAAACCACATTCTAGCTTTGCAGACTGCTAGACCCAGAATTCTCCTCAGAGTGCTCTCCTCAGAGAGGACTGTCCTATATCGTAGGATAGCCTGTTAAAAAACCCAAACACCCCACAGTAAGAGCACATCATGTACAGTTCCTTAGATCCCAGCTGACGTATTTTTCTTTCTCTTTTCCTAGGAAGTTATTGGATTGAAATTYCTCAGCATTCATCCATAACAATGTGAGAGCTCATCAGACATGGAAGTGTGTGTGTCAAAGAGCCATCAATAAACAAACTCTGAACAGGCAAAGGCTTMTTGAGAGAATCCATTGAGTCATATGCTCTACCTGTAAAACAGTCTGCCTTTACTGAAACTGCTCTGGTTTGCCTCTGAACCTGACTGTTCCTTGTCTCCTGGGCTGGAATGAAAGGGAAGTTGCCATTGCCMGACCTGGTCCTTGCCCACTACAGTAAAGAGAAGTTCCTCCACTTAATCTACAGACATGAAGAAGTACTTCTGAATTGTTTCAGAAGGTTAGAAATGATCATTGAAACACAACAGAAACAAGCCAACAACAATACTTATTGTAGCACTGACTTTTTGAAGGCAAATGGCCCCACAGCCATGCTTGAGGTATTGGATATTTTTCTCCATGCTGCAAAAGCTGCAACTCCTGAGATCCCAATATGGAGMGTGGCTAATGTGGAACATGTGAGGAAGGAGCTGCAGCCTCCCTCCCCCAGAGCATGGTGTGGCTCATCACTGCTCTCAGCTGTGGCTGACAGTAACCCAGCCCCACCTGTGGAACATGCCCAGCCCAGCCTGGCACAGCTGGGAGTGATTCAGACCATTTGGGCTGTGAGAGAAGGAGGAACAAAGCACAAGGGGTGCACAGAGCAGCAGGAGGACAAGGACAAGTTTTGTTGTARGTTCTGCCTTTGAAAGGCTGGTGTAGAGCAGGAGGAGAGCTGTGAGAGTGCTACTTCAAAGTGCTGCTTCAAAGTGCTGCTTGGGCCACTCACAGTGAGGAAGAGGAAGGAGCAACCCCTGTTGWGAATMCAAGYATTCTGCACTGGGACCTGCAAGAGYAGCTGGAAGCCTCTGGGAAACAAGGTAAGATARTCARAAATAAAATYATRCCAACATRGGGGCATGGRGACATGAAGTAGCACATTACTTTTATCAGCTTTGGTGATGGCATTTTGGAAAGTTCTAGTAAGATATGTTGGCGATGCTTCTTTGCAGATGTAGGATCATTCAGGATCAAAATGAATCTGTTGTAGTAGAAACAGTTGTGTTACTGTAACTATTTACAGAGAGGATTTTTGCTGATACTGCAGTAGCAGGTACATGCTTTTGTTTTAGCTTTAGTAGCTGTTGCTGCCTGGCAGAGGGTGACAAAGAACCCTCTCCTAGGATAAGCTGGTGAGGATGTGGAAGTGTCTGATTTCTGCTCACTAAGCACATACAGCCTACAACAGGGATGTGGGAGTGTTGTGTTCTTCTCAGGACACTTGGATTTGGAACAAAATGAGTAATGGCCATGGTTATGTGYGTGTGTGGTGGTGCTGTGCCCTCTCAAGCTGGGGCTACTCATTCTATTCACCTCTTAAAAGATTTTACCCTATGAGTGCTTCTAATGTTGGTGCAGCACCAGCCATCTCTGTGGAGCTCTGGCTGCAGAAAATGTCCCCCTGGAACTGCCTTGCATTTACTCCCTGAAAGCCATGTTTTGTTGGATAAAGGTGGCACCTGCTTGGAAATTTGAATAGAGAAAAATGGGTAAAACTGTGAAAACAGATTCCTGGATTAGTGATTAGACTTTGCAAAATGTGTGCATTGAAATACAGAGTCAGAGTTGTATGTGAGTAATATTACAGTTAGAAGCATGTCTTGACTTTGAAAAAGCTATTTCTGTAAAAACTGTTGCTCTGTATTTGTGTGTATCCTCCCCCRTATCTTTTCAAACTTTGAATTTTCTGGTACTTTGTCTTTTTGATGTTCTAAGTATAGACAGTTTCAAATTTTTATGTTTCTAAAACTGCCAGTTTTTGCAGAGCTCAAAGGCTAACTGCAATTATCTTAATTATGGGCACAATACAGGTGAWAGTAATTCTCATATAAGTTACCTCAACAGACGTGCCTCTTGCACTTTTAAAAGAAATGCATGTTCCACAATAACTCTTTATTTCTGTCAGTGTTGAGTATATCAGCCAAATAAGGTAAAGCAAGTGCTTTTGGAGACACAGCTTTAGCATAGTTTACATGGCTTTGTGGCACATGGCAACTCCTAAAATTTCAAGGCTCATAATTAATAATGCTGGCACTGAGAAAGGGAAAGGAGTGATCATGAGAGGTAATACTTTCCTGCATTGAAATCAAGCAAGATTGGTCAGGAGAGAGGCTACTTGAGAAAGAGTGTTTAAAAAAAAAAAGCCAACGTGGAAATGCTTTCATATTTTTCTTAATAAAAATAAAACTTGAAGATGACAGCTGAGAATTGAAGCATGAGAGTCAAGAAAATGTCTTGGCCCAGGAATAACTAGGATGGGGAGAGGGAGGGGAATGTGTTTAGAAGTCTTAATAGCTTAGAATCAGTAATCTAATGTTTTATACCAAGTTTTCTTGTCACCTCAGTTGCTGTTATGGGATTAAATCAGGACTTCTTGCAACAGATAGTGTTCTGTAATTCATTTTGGAGAAACCCTTAGCCTCTTTCTCACCATATGTATCAGATATATTAAAGGATATACTGGCTTGTGTAAATTCAAGAGACAACGGGACATCATATTTTTAAAACTTATTAATAATGCATGTGGTGTCTTTTATAGTAGAGTGAAAGATCATTGGTTTATGATTTTTTAAAAACATTGGTTTCATTAGCAGTCTGCCTTCAGAGACATTGTATCCAGCTAACTCTCCAGAAAATTGTTGAGAAAATYCTGGTTTAGACAAGAATTTCTGTAATACTGATCATTGCTGGAACGTGCTAGATTTTCAGATGTATTTTATTCTTCAGTGTAACATAAGTTGCCTTCAGCTACTTCAGCAGTTRGGGTCAAAGATATTAATATTAAATAATGGCAGGATAGCAGTTGTCCCAGTGTGCCATTTCACAGTTCTTCCTGTACTTGGCAGGCCTGCTATAAAGTGTTCAGCTTGTTGACTCCCCTTCCCTGGCCAGGCTTGCYATGAAAGACAGTAAAAGCAGCCTTCTCCCTAATAGGCAAAAGTRTTCAGCTGGTGGATAAGTACCACCTGTCTCACTTCTACCAAATTGCTAATGAAATCCTTCTGCCCCCCATAATTAATGCAAAATTGCAAGCCAGAATCAGGAGGATTCTATTAGTGCCTTCTAAATTACATCTAACAGAGCAAATAGCCGGTGTATTAAAACAGCCTGTGCTGTACCTACCACTCGGGAATTTCAGTTTTATTCCTAATCCTTCCTGCTCCTATCCATCTTTTATGTATTCCTAAAATCTGGTGAGTTAAAGCTGGTATTTGAAAGCATCCATGACGTATTTGGGTTATTTCATAGATTTAGCCACATGGCTGTTTTAGTTTCTGCTCGTAGTACTGGAGACAAGCAAATCATCATTTGAGTAAGCGAAGCTTGCAGTGTTCTTTCAKTTGTTTGTAGCCTGTAGGAATCTGGGACTTCCTCATGGGTCCTAAAATCAAGGAAATTTTTAGATACTGGCCTGCCAAAAGTCACAAGAAAGTTGAGTTGTAGCTGCAGCAATGAGCAGAGGCAGTTGAGAAAAGCAGGCAATGTTGGAGTGAATTGTTCATGAAATGTTCATTTTTACACAGTAGTACTTCTCTCTTGATTATAGAGAGCAATAATTTGATCTGCTGTGGTTATGGTACCTCTTACCTTGGTATGTTATTGGAATTACAAATGGAACACAATGAGGGGCCTCCTCCTGAGGAGTACAAGGCTGGTTGTTAATCATGGTATGAGCTTAAGGGAGAGACACACAGACACTGTAGGGGGAAAGGTTGTTTCTGTGGGCACACAGCCCACTTTAGCTTTATTTTTCTTGCTCCCTATTAACACTAATTGTTAACATTACACTCTTTCCTAATGAAATACACTTGACTTGCAAGTGCCATGGGGGTGGGTTGTTTTTTCTGGGTAAGCAGTTAAGTGATGTTTAACTATTATATATATCACCACTATAAGTGAGTAAGAAGAAATAGCTTCTGAGTGYATTCACAAAGCTGCTAGTGAGCATGCAAAACCTGTTTGCAGACCAGCTTGTTCTGAATCGGTCAGTTATTCAGGGAATTACATAGGAGAGCATTTCAAATGGAGATGCAATGCCAATCTTTATTGAAATGGTTTTGTAAATCTCTGGTTTTAGTTWTGGGAGGTGTTACCCTGCAAAATGGGAACATTAACTATAATCAAACCAGATATTTTAATTGGCTGGGAACAGTGTCATTGACTGATATGTGTTGGTWAAGAACCACTTAGAGCACAGGCATAACTGTGTTATTAGGAAATGCAGGAAGTTGYCCTTACGGGAGGGTTTTTCCACATCACCAGCTCAGGTTTCTGTGATACTCTTATGGACAGTGGCTGACACAGATGAGAGCTTTGCCTTAAACAGCCTGAAAAGCAGTTTACTCGAGGAACTGGCTSTTGTCTCATTTGTGTTACGAATCTGCATCAAATTTTCAATGCATTTTGTTACTGTGCATGGAGGGGATTCAGAGTTTTCCTGGTAGATGAGAAGATRGAAGGACTTTGTATATTTTATTTGGTCTAAATGCCTCTTTAAATCAAAGCTCCCAAATACACAAAGAAATGCAAATATACAGCTTGATCAAATATATGATTAACACCTGTCTTATAATTAGAAAAATGGTTGACTTCTTTGATAAGCAGCCCAGGTTTATTCATATTTCATCTGTCAGAAAGCAATCTGAAAACCAAAACCAACAAAGTAGTGGGTCAAAAGTTAATTATAAATGCATCGAATAATCAGAGCTTTTAATGGAGGAGGGTGGCTCCCAAGGGCTCTGAAAGTTATAGCTGCTGTGGCCAGGGGTGGTTTCAATCCCTGACAAAATGGGGCCTTCTCGAAGTCCTGGAGCTGAATTGCGTATTCCTGACTTGGGGTTCCTGAGTTAATGTAGTCAAAGGGCATAAACCAAGAGAATTTCCATGGGGATTTGGTGCTGATGCATGAAACCACGAGAGGRGAGTGAACTGGAATCAGGAGTTTTGCCCTTATCTCAGGAGGAGGTGGGTCCAGTGAAGGTGTCAGAGCCAGTTTGAGCACAGAGGAGCCAGGGTCTCCTATGCAACAAGTCATTGAGCTTTGGAACCACCAGCAAAGAAGTTGTGGATGCTAAAGCTTGGATAAATTCAAGAAATGAGTTAATGGAAGAGATGCCTGTGAAGGTGTGCTGATTTGATAGAAATACCATCCAAGTCATGACATCCCTAGGCCAAAAATAGTGGACAGAAGAGTTTTACCTTGGAAGTGCTCATTGCCACTCTTGGAGGCAGGATTGGCTCTCACAGCCTTCATCTGATACGGTACTGCTTTTCTGATGCTAAAGCTCTATTCTCATTTTGCAGCTGGTACTGCCAGAGGAGTTTGAGTCACTTCTGTAGCCCAGCTTATGTAAGATTTATTACAAAGGCAATTCACTTAGGGGCCCCAGGGCTTGAAATACCACTCCAGAAAGAAGGAGGGAACTCTATGATATTTTTTTAAACAGGCATGTTGTGATCCTGCTTRTTTTCTAACCATGATTTGTTGGTATCTTGCAGCCTTACCCACTCAACTGGCATATTAAAATACATACTGAATTTCTGTTGCACTGTAGGARCTTGGAATATCTTGACAGAATATACAGTATTCTTACACGGTTAAGGGGAATTAGTATCTGTACAGTTTTGTACTGAAAAAATTGGCCTGAATTGTAGGACAACATTAAGCCTTTTGTGCAAAGGTCAAGCTGCATCCATGACCTGAACACTCTTGACAAGAATACTGTACTGTTGTCTGTACAGTTGTTCTTAGGCTTTGCTTTCATTGCTTTATTTCCATTCCTCTCCCCCTTTTTCTTTAAGAGACCAAAATAATCAATTTATGAGACCAACAAGTCACTCCTGGGTGCTCTGATGTCCCCCTGATTTGGTCTGTGTCCTAAGAACAATTTGCCTTAGAAGCTGGAAGGCTTTGGTGGTGTGTGCCTCTTTGGTTGAAAGGGTGGGCATTCAGGTCAGGGCCTCTGTCCTTGGAGCTCAAACAGAGCATGTCCTGCTTTCACATGGGCCATGCTGATGTTCAGGAGCATCTCGTGTTCTCTCTGCAGGGTGTTRGAGTGCTTCCCTTAAAGGTTAATTAAATCCCTGTCCCAGCACAGCTGAGCTGTACAGCAGCCCTGGCTGGAAGTTCTGAACTAGAGGACATGTAGGTTAAACAGGTCATGTAGTCACACAGCAGCTCTGGGAGCTTTTGGCTCCCAGGATAACTACAGAGGTTTGCATYCAGTGTTGAGCATCTTGTACAAAAATGTTATAGAACGCAGTGTATACTCAGCTAAAACTGTTGGGATTCAAAATTGTCAGTTTCCCAGTTAAATACTCCAAATTAGCCTATAGGGACAAGGTTTATTAATACCCAGAATAAACAAAAATTTGTTTTGTGCCTGTTTCTATTTTAAAATTAATCTTACGAAGGGGGAAACAGATGCTTTCTATCCCCTCTAGTTTATTTTCACCTAACATTGTAAGTAGGGGATGCTGAAGGCCATTTTAACAAGGCATCATCTTCGCCTGTTCTCTGCTATCCCCAGATCATTTCTCAAACTMTCACTCAATGGAAGTAAATAAAAACTCTTCAGTTCACTGTATCTGTAAACCTCTTGCCATTTGAGTTTCAAAAAATCATAGAATCCCAGTGGTTTGTGGTGCTTTCCATTTCCATCTCAGGAAAAGCCGTTTTGGGAGAGGTTTAACCTCTTTGTTTCCAGGGTAGAAAGCCACCCAGCTGATCTGGCTCAGAGGCTGCAGTGCTGAATTGCAGGACTACAATAAGCCTTTCCTGCAAAATAAAAGATAAAGTTCCTGCATTCTCACAAGAAGTAGGGTTGTTTTGGTAAGAGAGAGGAAGGCAAATTTGGTTTAGAAGAATAGGTAGCAAATAYAAAGAGTTCATGCACTGTGTTACTATCACACATTTATCCCCTGATTCATTAAAAAATGTAATTAAATCATGCAATTTTGTTGCTCTTTGTTCATAAAAGCCTTTCATTCTCTTAATGTTTGCTCTTTTGTCTCACACTTGCCTTGTCACATTTGCTCGTTTTCATTTTAGGGGTTGAAGATGCTCTTTTTATTGTGTGCTTTCTTATCAGATCAGCTTCTCAGATGGTTGCTGCAGGATACTTAAGGAATGGGACTTTGATCTGCAGTAGTTGGCAGATTGCATCAGTKCGTGGTTGAGGGAGAAAGGGAGTTATGCATGTGTATATGACACAATTTTTTGTGGTGCAAAGCTGTCTTTGCTGAATACTTCCCATCTTAGGTATTCTGTGTTAGACTTTGATACAGTTGTGCTTCCTAGGATGTGGTTGGGCTCCACCAGAGCTTCACCCTCCATCCATGACTTACTCGCATTGCTGAATTCTGCATTCAGCAGATCATAAAAGCCTTCTTCAAGTGTTACAGTTTCATAACCTTCTCTCTGCTGACTTCTTCAGCTCTCTGCTTGTCCCCAGTCCCAAATCAAGGAGAGGTTTCAGTGACCAATACAACAGGAGGCCCACAGAGTTTGATAAAACTGTGAAGCCACTTGAATTGAGGCAATTGCTTAAATAACTGCTTAAATACAGTTCTGAAAGCAGACYTAACAAAATAAAGGACTGTATTAATAGATCATTAAGAAGCAATTAACTTATTATATTTTGTTCTGCCCTTGAGTCCTGTGATTGTGACAGCATGTTATTGATTCCYTATAGCTTAGCTTGGGACTCGTGCACTACGTGTTCTCTTACGGCTCCATCATTACACTGGCACATAAAACAGGGTRTTTAATTTGGCTTCATTGGAGCTGTTCCAGATCCTGATGGAAATGAGCTCAGAACTGATTTGTCCAGTTGGAAGTAAACAGAAAGCCGTGCTAAGAATGGCTAAAACTCAGCCTRATTAGTACTCTAATAGAAAGTTGTCTGTAAACATTATCAGGGATTCTGTCCATAGTACAGTTGGGACTGTGCTTATTCTAAATACCTGATAAGATTCTGATATGCCTGAACATGGGGAAGGAAAAAGAACCTTGGAAGTGCCTCTTGTAATGAAGGAAATATAGGCTGGTTTGGTCTGGGACATCCCATTGGTCTCCTGGGGTCAGCTGTCCTGCTGTGTCCCATCCCAACTCCATGTGCCCCTGGGAGCTCCTCTGCACAGTGTTCCATGTTGAGGTGTTTGTGCATCCCTAGGCCAGCTGGGCAGTGCTGTGGCACTGTCTGGGTGTGTAAGGTCCAGGCCTCCCGTTGGATTTTCTGCTGCGCTCCTCTGTGCAGTCTGCACTGGAACAGGGGATAGGACTGAACATCTCCCCTTTTCCTCTGCCACCTGTCATGGTAGAGAGCCACTCTTGGGTTATCCTCACTTCCCACACAGCAGCTTTGTGTTGTGTGGAATCACAAGAGCTTGTCCAAGAGTGATAGAAAACCCATTTCAGTCATGAGTCAAAGGCTTAAGCAAAGTCAACAAACAAGAGATGATTACTGAAATATTTGAACATGACTGATCATGCTCTTGAGGTTTCCCYCTTGTGCCTTGTCCAAGTGTATGTCGTATCAATTCTCATTGATATTCTGAGTTGTTTTTTTTAATCTTTGAATCCTTTTCAGAGTAACGACCTTGCTTTCATGCAGTATCAGTGAGATTGATTTGTAGTYGTATGTTTCTTTCAGTGCTCTTTCTTGGGTCCTGGAGTGTACATCGATCTTTTCCAGGAGCCTGGCTGCCTTCCAGTTTYTCCCAGCTTCACAAGTATGGAGAGCAGCTCTGCTACTGTTGCTSTTCAGGAAGCTCTGTTGGTGCATCATCCTGTCTTTGAGCTTGTCCACTCTGCATTCTTTCAGCAGCTTGTGCTGCTTTGCACTGTACAGTGCTGGTTGTGTTACTGGCTCACTCGAGACCATTCATGTAAAATGTGCTTCAATGAATATAACTATATTCCCTTAAAAAATACTTGCTTCTTATTTGAATGTGAGGGATGAAAGGTTTTAAGTACCAGGAGGCTGGTCTTGTTTTCCTGAGTTTCCTATTTCTGAACTCTCACCCTTGTGCATCAGAGCTCCTCCAGCATTCTGAGCAGGAGCTGGTGTGTGGAGCACAGAACTGAGGGAGGGTTTGGCTTTCCTTGGCCATAAGAGCAGCACTGAGTGCTGAAGGAGATGGACAGGAGCACAATCCCCTCTCCCTGCTGCTGGCATCCCGGATCACAGCGGGTCAAAGGAGAAGGGAAATGGTGTCCTCAGTGAGGAGCTGCCATCTGGCTGCTTTGGGATCCAGATGTCACATTCCTTAGTAGTCAGGGAATGCAACAACTGTTTCAAGGTTTACTTGGGGAGAAACTCAGCTCGCAGGGAGGAGGCAGATGTGAAGTAGGCATAAAGATTTTGGAAAGTAATTAGAAAAGATTGGATATTCTGTTTTATGCTCTTCAGAGATTTGTTCCACCTGGTTTACTGTTATTACAAATCTTGGGAATATCCTTGAAATGTCAAATAAGACAAAAATGTTTATACCTTTTTACTCTATGTGCAGAGTGTTTGGATAAAGGYTTTTGAATGTTTGGKKTTTTTTTAGCACAGCAGTCTTTCCACAGAACTGAAAACTCTGTAGTTACTAAACCACTAYTGCAGCGGTGTGCTTTWATTTTAGAGTATTTACAACAGAAGYRTTCACTGAATCATTGGTGTCAGTACARTAATTAATGTAACCAGGATCTAAGGACCACAATTGGTATTACTCAGCAAGACRTCCTTGTTCTGGCTGAGGAGGAAGCTGTGTGCATTACGCAGAAWTCATTGTGGATCATAATGTGCTCTGCCTACAAGAGAAAAGGASTCCGTATTCAGTTAGAAAGTTGAAAAAAAATGGTTATTAAATAATTATGTATCACTAACTGATGCTTTTTATCTACCCCATGGTTCTGTTGTGCAACAGAAATCAAACTGGGACAGGATTCACAGCAGCTTTTGAAGTCCASATAAATTTAATTTCAGCAGTGGAGGGATCATGATGGCAGTTGTGAGGCAGCATTGCAGTCTGGAGGGAAAAGCATGCATTTGCCTTCAGTCAGCCTGGGGCTAAACCTGGAGGCATCCCACCATCACTCTGATTGTTCTCAGAAATTTTCTTTCAAGTTCTTGTTTGTATGTGCATCACAGTTTGGGAGCATCCTGCYAGAACTGTTGATTCCATAATTTTTTACTTCATCTAGATGCACAGCACTGCTTTCTGAGCCTCCATCCATGTGCAACATTTGGTCCTTAAATGGGCAGAAAACCCCACACCTCCATTTCAGCTGCTGTTTGAGCTTCAGGGTGGTTTATTTGGGGCTTTTTTTTCCCCCTATTGCAGTTGAGTCTGTGGCTGAGTTTTGCATTCCAGTTGCATTGWTTTTCAGGTTTCTGGAGCTTTATTCCTTTCTGTGCTCCAGGTGTGATGCTGACGGTGCCTGGAGCTCAGTGAGCCGTGCCCCTGGTGCCTGTGCTTGGAGGGACAGCCATTGCACTGGGACATTGATCTCTTTACCCTTCAAACCCTGGGCACCCAGCACTGGGACAAAACCTCCAGGGGAATTGCAYAGCTGCTTACAAACACATACCTTTTCACAAATGGGATGCAATTTTTTTAAAATCAGTTTGGCAACCTGCAGTTTGAAAAAACACATTTGGATTTTGTACACTTACCCCTAACTATCCAAACTTTTTATTATTAAAAGTTCAGTGTTCCCACCCCTTTTTTTCTGTTGCCTCTGAGTCTTTCCCTTCCCCTCTTTTAGGGAAYACCTTCAGCTATAAAACATTTAAGTCCTGAAATTCAAAAAGGGGCTCTTAGGGTTTGTTTGAATTCTAGCAAGAACAGGCAATGGGAAAACATTGGGGACATTTTTATCTGACAAGTGATGTTTAGGGTGTCAGCTTTTGTCCAAAATCCCTCTTTTCAAAAAGGAGATTGGTTTGGCTCTCTCAGCCTATGCATGGTTTTAATCTCTTCTTATTCCAAAAAAAGAAAGTTACTAACTCAGAGTGCTGCATTTTTGTCAGTTCATTGCTTCAACAAGCCCCAGGTCTTGCAGCCATAAGATAACAGAGCTTTTGAATACTTTTTCTGATGTAGGTAACCAGCTCTATAAAATAAGAATTACTGTAGCTCCGAACTCCTCATGTTCATGCTGAGGTTGCTTTACACATGGTCTTACTGGTTCATACAACTGAGGGAATTGTTAGAGCATAAGTGACATTATTGAGTTACAGCTGGTAACTGGTGTGCTRCACTCTTAAGAGGGGGAACATTTCTTGTGAAATACAGACTGTTTTTTTCTGTTTTGGATGCTAAGCCACATTTATGAAAAAGATGTTTGTATTTGGTGATTCCTTTTTACATGTTTTATTATGCACTTCTCAAAAAACTAATTGGTTTGCCCTGTGACCTTTAATTTCCCAGCAAGTCCTTTGCCTCTGGCTGCATATGAATCTGAGAGTCCTGGGTTTATTACCCCATGCTGACCAGTGTCAATTTAAAACTGACTCAGAGATTGTTATACGTAATTAGGCATTGTGTATTTATGTATAAAATATACGTAAACAAATCCTTGCAGTGGAGATACACTTACTGAAAAATAGAAGCAATGTATACCTCTCCATTACCCAGCTTTTGGGTCTATGACAGGTGGTGTTACACCAGTTGGATTGTTTACATTRAATTCTGTGTGTGATTAAGAGACACAAGGAAGATTATCTGGAGCACTTGACATGCAGAGGCCAGCAGATGTACAAACCCAGCTTGTTACCATATGGTTCCAATGTCCTTTGATGTGTTTTGTGGAAAGTTCAAATCCAGATTCCATCATCAAACATAAATCTCAAGTAAATGCTTTCCTACATATAAATACATACCATTGCTTTGATACAGCAGTCAGGGAAACAGGGGTGGATCCAAGGCAGCTTGCTGCATAGAACTGATAGAAAGGGGGGCACCAGTGTTTGTTACTTCTATGTCCTGTTATTTTTGAACTGACCTAAACCCTCCAGAATTCCAGCTTCAGAGATCTGCTTGACCACCTACTCGCTTCCCTCCTTACTGTCCTGTATCTCTCATTTTTACTTACTCTTACTCCTTTCCCATGTGACTGTATTAGACTTTGGTTTTCAGTTCTGGCATCTGTGGCGCATCAAAGGCATGGAGATATTTTTACTTTCTTTCCTGTCAGTGTTTGTCATCTGGTTTGTGTCTTTTGGAGCACAGCAATCGCTGATCTGTAGTATGGTAACAGCAGCCACACATCTGTCTGCAGAATAGGGAGCTGCAGCAGGAAACCTCAAGGACTCAACCTGAGAGCCTCRCTCTTCATGAGAGCTTTGAAGAGCTCTCTTGAAATCCACAGAAAAAACAGTGAGAATATTACACTTCCTGTAAGCAATACAAGCAGAGATATCAGATGAAACAGAGCTTTCATGGCTTCTATTTATTAATGAGTGTTAGTTCCAATATGGCCTCTTTATTTTTTTCCCCTTCCATTCTTACTGATGGTGTATTTTTATTAAAACAGACAAAGCCATGGGGACATACTGCTGGCTTGCTGAACCTCAGTTTGCTTTTGTGTGAAGCCAATGTAGAAGTTATTCATGTTGAAGCTCCCCGTTTCTCTGGGTAGGCAGGAAGGGAGGGAATTATTCAAGTCTTAGTCCATTGTTAATGATTTTGTTGATATGAAGCCTACAAGACACATTGCAAACAGTATTTTAGTGGTACAGAAAGGAGAGCAGTGGTGGTTTATTCTATTCACWCAGTTGCCAACTAGTGGAAACTGCTTTAATTAATTGGTATTTTTTATTTGATGTGACATAAAGTAAAATAGCTTCCATGACATAAATACCTCGTTAGAGGATTTTTTAAATGCTCATTTTGTACCATACATATTCAGACCTTCTGATAAGCTTGATGAAAATGATAGTTTATTGTTTTAAATTTTGCTTTGAAATGACAGGGCCAGGAATAATTKTAACAGAAGTTGCACCTGAGTTTCCATAATTTGGCCCAATGGTTGTTTTTCTCATTTTGATTGTTTTCCAGCATAGTTGAGCAGAAYGAGCTATCAGCCTTCCTATGTGTGCCTGCCAAAAAGCAACTGTCAGTAAGAGACACTGATGAATGTGCTTTGAAGACAGCTCAGAAATACAGTAGCCAGTCTGGACAAGAGTTCAACTTTGTAACCCAGTTCTGTGGTCCCAGAGTAGCATTTTACCAGATTTCCCTGAAGCCCTTGGTATCACTGAGAGTAAGCTGAACTTCGACAGCAGCAAAATTCCCTTGTGGCCTTCTCTAGTGAAAAATCTGAAGGGAAAGTGGTAAACGTCATAATCTTTCAAAACACAGCCGCCTTAGGTGGAAGGAGTGGTGGTGTTTAGCCGTTTTTCTCCTGAGTATTTGACCCGTGTCCCTCATGGGCAAAAGCTATGATCAGAAAGCCCTGTGCCAGGACAATGTGTTTTATAACCCCGGTTTGTGCTCCCAGGCAAGAAGCTGTGAGAGGGCAGGAGTTCAGGAAGAGGTTTTGTGCTGTTTCAATTTCACAGTTATCTTATTTAACTTCAGAAATCTAAACAGTGAGAGCCCAGCCCTTTTTTGGTCAGCTTTATGGTAGGAATCCATGGTCGTGTATGTGAGCAGCAGCACTGGAGTGTGGGGGAAATGCAAGAGTTTAAAGCTGCCTTGAGACTGATGGGGGAAAATGGAGAGCACTGCCCATTGAGGATGTGTCATTCCAGTTCCATTAAGGTGTGTCTTGCCATTAGAAGGCACAAAGGTTAGAACATTCTTGCTTTTAGGGATTACTTTTAACACCCTTTGGCTTCTGCTGGGGGAGAAAGACTTTTCACTCTGGCCCAGCATCCTAAGTTACATGAGAGGAGCTGCTTCTTATTTTGTGACTTAAGCCTTGCTTTCAGTTTTAGGATATTTAATAAATTCCTGAGCCATGACCAAGACAAATTAATTTCTTTAGCTGAGTATATAACCAGCCAACCAAGTTGGCTTATTGTTATTGTTGGTTACCTTTTGTGTTCAAAAGCTTGTTAAGTCATGATATTAATCCTTTGATCTAATTAATTTAATTTAATTTATACAACACTAACCTTTTGGTGTATTAAATTGACCATTATTTGATTTGGATACTGAGGGGTTTTTTATTAAGATTTTAAGAACCTTCAGTATAAACAGCATTTCTTAACATTGCATTTAATCGCTCTGGCATGCATTGCCTACAATATAAGAATATTGTAGGTCCTGTTTCCTACAAGAAATCCTTCCCTTGGTCCTCCTGCAGGAAAGCCCAGCCAAAGGGAGCCTGGATCTGTGATGGGGTGGAGTGCAAAGCAAGGTGTTAGTTGGTGAATKACTCAGCACAGTGTCCTGGCTGCAGGAGCAGAGCTTTGGGCAGGGCTCGGGAGCGTTCCCAGCTCCTGCTGCACAGAGCTCCTGCCCAAAGCACCCTTGGGTGCCTCTGACATGCTGCTGTGCTTTAGGAACACGAGCCATTGTTGGTGATGGTCAGGAGGTTTTGGGGATGCAATTCCCAGTATTTTTGCTTTCTCCCAGCATAGCTGAGSCTGGCTGTAGTTGCTGTTTAATCATGACAAGTTCACGTTCAGCTCTGGCTGAGGAGAGGGGCATCTGGCTCTCACTGCTCGGGTAACTTGCAGCAGCTTCAGGGGGAATTTGTGCTGGAACAGGACACCCATAGGGAGATGATTTGCTGGAAAGTGGGAGGGTATCCTGTTAAAGTTTACGGTCTATTTGTTCGGGAAGGCGCCGGGAGAAACAGCATTCTGACTATTTATGATATGATCTGCTGAACTCAAACTTTATTAGAATTGAACATGCTTTTATAACTACTATAATGAACTTCATGAATATTTTAAGTAGTTACTTCTCATTGGTCACTTTAAACACAAATTCTGATAAAGGGATGTATTTCGCAACTGTCTGGGGGTCTTACATCAGCCAGGAGAGTCCGAACCTAAGAAGAGAAGCAAGAGTTTTGCCTATATGCTTGTTAGAACACCACCCTCTCTGCAACTGGCTGATAGCTCTAAAGCAGGCAGCCTTAGCTTGCCACAAGCGTCACACAGCGATGTTTAACCCTGATAATTCCCAACAGTATCCCTGAAACAAGTTACTTCAGAATAAGGGATTTGCACACCCAGTCTGTAAATCTGTGAGGCAATCCATTCTGCATTAGTATTTCTCCTTTTTTAACCTACTTATATTTTTTGTTACCACTACAATTTGAAGTAGTAAATTCAAACGTTATATGCTGAATAAACCCCCCTTCATTTTGTTTAATTTGCACCTGTCACTTGGCAAGGTTACAGTAAAATATCTTTCTAAATACTGTATGATGTTGCAATAAGTGCTAAYAGAGCTTTTGAAATTGAGATATCCAAAGTTAGATATCTAATTTAATCTTGAAAACAGATTTATTTAAGAAGTGCCTACATTTATGTTGAAAACTAGTGGGTCAAGTGTTAATTTCTGTTTCTAAAATTACATGTAATGAAATAAATGTAATTGAGTTTTATTCAGTGGAAAATTCATTTTCACTCTCTTCTCRCCAAAAAGAAGTATTATTTCTGGAATTTTGTACGCCCATTTCCTATGCATTAATTTTGCATAGGAAAAAAATACAAATGAAGCATTTAATTTAAATGATGTTTCATCTGCTAATGGTATTTCTGCCAATTTTCAATAGTTAATGAAACTTGATTTCTGAGCCATTATGCAATGCATTTCATACTAGGAAAATGATTAATTAGGAGCCTTTGTTGGGAAGCCAGAGTAACAGCTAACAGTGTGTCCATACGTGTGGGTTTAAAACTCAGATGAAATTGTGTAGTTGTATGAAATTCTCAGGCTGGACACTAAGTGGCAAAACCACATTTCCTGGGGCTGCTGGGGCAAGGGGAGAAGGAAGGGGTCACCCAGTGCAGATCTAGAGGTGCTCTTCCACTACAGGAGGATTCATGAATACCAAGAGCCTACAAATGGAAATTTAGGATTGGCAATCTGCTCAGGGTTAACACTTGAATAATTGTTCCTTCTTGTCACAGGTAGTAGTGTTTTATGTTACCTTTTCAATTCCTTATATTCTTCCTTTTTGAAAGTGCTACTTTCCTCAGTGGAATGAGAAGAAATGGAATTCTTCTCTTGAATCATGTCACTGATGTTCATCCTCTGTTACTCACTGTCATAGTGCGGTCATTAATCAGGTCCAGAAGTCAGTCTGTCTTTGTAATGCCTCACCTTTCTTCCTGCAGTTCCTTTTTGCTGTCCACTCCCTTCATCACTTCATGTCCTTGTGCCTGCCTTCCCTGGCAGCTGCTGAGCTGTTCSCTGCAGTCCAGCTCTGGAGCTGGTTGTGGTTTACCCGGGGGAGAGGGTGGGTAGGATTTGTTTGTTTTCTCTCCTGATGTTTCCTTTGTATCATTTCCCTCCAAATTTTGTTAGTACTCATAACACACAGACTGCTCTTGGAGCTTTGTGAGTCATATTTGTCACCTCATGCCTTTGATTTCTGTTTTTATTTCCTGTATTTGAGGTACATTGACTGTGCTGTGTTCAGTGGGTGGTGCTTCCACAATCCATTGAACTTTTAAAATGCACATGTAATACAGACTTAATATGCATTATTTCTGGCTTTCTGGAAATACACATCTGCTTTGCTCTGTGCTACCAATTATTTAATATACCATGAAAAGTTGCAGGAAAACCTGATGTCAGCATTCTGTGACTTCATTGCTAATGTATTCATTCTGAGATCTATTAATCTGTTCTGCAAGCACTACAGACCTTCCACGGTAATTTGGCTTTTAGATTTCTTGAAGTTTAAACATTTTAAAAGGAAGCTTTCCCAGTTGAGCTGATCTGAATATACAATAAGAGGCTTGGATTTCTGTACTGCTTTACTGCCTYAGAAGAAATTTCAGTTACACTTAAGGTTATGAAATTTTGTTCTGAACTACAGACTGCAGTAAAAATTCAGCAACATCTTGACTATCTGCTTTCATTTCCAAAGAACACAGAAATGTTTCTTGATTTGATGTCGTTGAGTAGCTGGCCATTCCAGTTTTTAATTACATGAGGTCATGGTAGAACATCAATAGTGCTGAAGTATTCCACTGTGAGTACTGGTGAAGAAAGTGCCTTTGCTAAGACTTGCTTCATGAAGGAAATAAGTAGTGTATAAATACGGAGTGGCARTCATGGAAGTATGTAACCAGAAGCAAATGAATTCCATTTCCATTCTTAAACAAGGTCTCAGTAAAAGAGGTGAGGTGCAAACTTGTTATTTGACCTGTTGAGTTTCTTTAAATTAAATTTAAAGGGTAAWTGATCAGGAAGATATTTTATATGTGACTTTCTCTGGATGGTTTCTGAAGAGATGCTGATGAGTTAGGARTAACCTCAGCAGGACAGCTTCAGCACTCATACACAGGGAACATGCAGAGCTAGATTAGGGTTATGGCTGCYACTGGGTGCCAGGACACTTGAGGGTTTTCCTTTTTTTCTTTTTTCTGTCTGAAGTCATCTGAAATCTGAAGTTACTCTGTTGATGACTTTCAACTCTGCTTGTGCTGCTATTCCTATATTCAGTCTTTATTCAATAAGTAACATAAATTTTGGGGTAGGGCATGGCTTTTAGTAGAGGATAGTTGCAGATATCTGTGGCTGAGATATTCTAGAATAGTACTGCTTTTTTCCTTTGACTATCTCCTAGGTATTGTCTATTTATAAGCCTTGCAGAACCCACTGTTGTATAATCCATGCAACCTGTGCTTTCATTGTCTGAGCTTTCCGTCTAGTATGCTAATCTTTGGAAGCTGTTCCACGGTAAAATGTGTGTATTTGTTGGCTCACAGAGTAAAAGAATTGAAATAAGAGCACCCTCCAGAGATACAAAGATGAGAAGCCATGCCTCTGTGATGTGCTTTGTTTGTGTTGACTCTGTGGGCCAGCTTTGAGAACACGGAGTGCTGTGCTTGGCAGTCCAGACAGAGGAGAGCCTGTCCTGTGTGGCCAAAGCAGAGGCTGGAGCTGGGCAAGGCCCTGGTGTTACAGTGGTACCCGTGGGCAAGACTYGGCTGGAAGGAGGAAACCACTTAAATTCTGGAGCAGATCAGCCTGGTGTGCTTTATCTCCCTTTATGTCCATCTTTTCTAGTTCAGATTGACATAAGGAGAACAGGATCTTCTACCTTTTTTTTTTTTTTTCCCCAGTCAGCCTGAACAGAATTTGGAGTGTTGATTATTATACTTGCTTAGATTATTGGTTTGCATTTGATTTCTCATTAAAATTCTATGCTTATAAAGACAGTTTGGGATTAATTGTCTTGCACTTTTCAATGTGTGAAATAGTGCAAGAAAAAAATCTCTTTTCTGTTTCATAATAATTCAAAACATTGCAATAGTCTGGGKTTTTTTAATCATAGCCTCAACATACAAATTGCCTTATTAAATATTTCTTATAGTCAGTCTTAAACTTTTGAGGAAGGGTTCTCAGCTGCAAGTACTATATCAGTGCAGAACGGGATAAATAAATACATAAATATTTCTGCAAAAAAGTAGCAGTCTTTCTGTAGAGCTATAAATCTGCCTTCAGTACTTTCTTCACCTTCTCTCATATGTACCACCCAAATTCAGCTTGTTAAGCTCTACTGGTATAGGAGAGCTCTGCTTTACAAGATTCTGTTTCAGTATTTTCCCTCCATAGAGAAGTCTGGTATTTGATGGCCTTCTGAACTAGCAGTTCTGTTTTCTGAAGCAGAAAATTAAGTTTTCTCTTTTTTACCGTGRAGAAGCCAGTGTGTCTCATATTCACGCTAGACTGTCCTGACATACCAGCAGCAGCAAATGTGAAAATAGCGTGTCCRAGCACCTAGGACAGCAGAACACGATTTTCTAGCAGAATCTGTATCAGAAATGTCTCACAGGTTCTGATTTATTCATACCAAGATATCTTTCAGTTGCTCCAGGGGTGCCAAGGGCTGTCCCATGGTTGAAGGTGTCATTTATACTCTTGAGCAGAAGCACCCATCCCCTTGCACTGCCATTCCCACTCAGTGCAAGTGCTTCATCTTCAGAGCCCTGCCAGTGGGTTTTTCAGATTATGCTGCCCTGGATGATCAGCTTAACCCTTTGTGTCACTGCTATTATTAATGCTTCTCTGCATCCTGATTCTCTGGGCAGATCAGGAGCGTTTATTAAAACAGGGTAAAATATTGGATGAGTGCACAGTGACCTATGTGTGGAATAGTTTTTCCTGGGGTGCTTCCTGTAGCYGTCCTGTCAACCTGCCCAATAATGTCATTTATGTCTCCTGCTGAATGTTACTCAGCTTCTCCTGTAATTTAGGTTGGAATAAGAGTAGAGAATAGTGCCTTGGACCTGGAGTGTGGACTTGCCAGGTGTAGTGTGTCTCCCATGAGAAACACAGGTTACCKGTAAAATTTACTCTGATTGTTTCCCAGTTAGCATTTCAGAAGGTGGCACAGCCTTCCTCGTGTTCTACTTAGCTGAAGGGATTCAAAGTTACTTACTACAGTGTTGAACACGTGGAGTCTTTCACAAATACGAAATATGCTTGTTACTGAAGAAATCTGCATCTCTTTCTAAACACCAAGTACTCYGACTCCCTGCCATCTCTGCTCTCTCCCCCTCTTCAGAACAGGCCAGAGTGTTCTATTTTAATTGCAGTCTATTCTCCTGTCCTGCCCACATCTGTTGGCTGTGAGAGCATTTGCCTTGGTCTGAGCCATCAGTGAATCACCAGTGTGCGGCCCTGCCCCATCACATTGCACTTGTCAGTCATTCTTCGTGCCTTATTTTGTGCCATCTTATGAGGGATTTCATCTAAAGGTTTTGCTTTATATGTTGTTGTTCTTCAGCTGAAGTAAGTTCTCTGTGGCTTTCTTCTCTGTTGTTTGTGTGTGCGTGTGAAGCAGGATACTGAATAAACCTCATTTCATTATGGGGACAGTTGGAAAAATGAATATGAGGATAATGTAATTTCCTGGTGCTTAGTTACGGTAGTGAACAGTTAAGGCATCCCAGCAGTGGCAGGGTGAATGCAAATTTTACAAGGAATTGTGGAGAGCAAAACAACTTTATATGTACAGGCAGAAAAATTGAGATCTGCCTTTTAAGGTGCTGACGTGGGGTGAAATAAAAACTGGTTGCAGTGGCAAAATCGGTTTCGCCTTAGCCTTTACCTTGATTTTGAGAGGCTTTACAGAAGAGAATTCTATACATTTTTTAAATACATCACTTGTGTTGCTTTATAATAAGTTTCAGGCCGGGTGACTTTGCCAAGATCATTCATTAAAAAGCTGAGACAAGAGTTTCAAATTGTACCTCGTGTTCTGGACAAAAAGCAAGAAGCTTCAGTGCACAACCTTCATACAGAATGAAGCCTAGCTAAAATGTGTCCCTATGAAACCCCAGAAAGTCATAACATATTTTAACCATAAAATCTTCCWTTGTTCTGGTTATTCTTTGTGCAGTTTAATTGACATGAAAACAAGTGGATGTGGCCAGAACATCTGCATACAGATTCATTCACTCTRTTCATGTCCAGTCTCCCTCCTCCAACAATATTAAACAGAAGGRGATGAATAACAGTGGTAGTTTTGCTTCTGTACTGCAGTGTTAGTACAAAAATCAATTCTTTTGCTTTGGAGATGCTAGGTGCCTTCTGAATATGGTGCTTAGTGATCCTGCAAAGATCSTGAAAAAAATGAAAGGGATGTCAAGAGAAAATCCATCTGTAGARGAAAAATCAATGTTTTTAATTCATTTCAATTTCTCATTTCGCAAACTTCGTTACATCCAATTCTATTACAAAAATCCACTCTCTCAATATAGCAAATAATTGGAAGAAGGAAATTCAACTGGATTAGGTAATTAATTTATCTAAGCCTTTAAATGTTTCCGGATTTTTTTTTCAATCAAATATAACAAAATTACAGAAGCTTGTATTATCAGWCCAGATTCAGTCTCGTGTACAAAAGGTTTATCCAAATAAGTCATTCTGGTCTGTGCTTCTTGTCAATGGATCCTGAACTAATTCATCGGCACCAAAAGACAGCAGTGTGGATGTTAGCAGGAGTTCAGAGAGGTGTAGTACACTGTCGTTCTTGCTGCTCCTCATCAGTTCCCCTGTTCCAGTAATGTGTGCATGGCCTGCTGCTTGGGTGACCCAGCAAAACAGCAAGTGACATTATCTTGTTTTGGAGTTTGAGTACAGAGATAGTGGCTTGGGTTTGTTGTTGTGCATGTAACAGGAATCCTTGATGTGGCTGTTATTCCACCCTTCTGCAGTGAAATGTCTGCAGTTGTCCTGTCCACATTCAATTATCCTGTTCCTGGGCGATAATAGCAAGTTCCCTGGGTGTGCCTGCTGCTCTGAAAGCTGGGAATGCAGCCCCGTTGGGTGCCTTGCTGCTCCTGGGASTGGGATGGGCCTGGGGTCAGATATGGGGGGCTGGATGGAGCCCCCTTGGCATATCCAGCCTGGGCTGCTCACAGAGCCTTCCTTGGCACGGGACATCTCGTGAGGATGGCCTGCATCCTGTTACCAGTTGGATGGAGAGCAATGGGCAGTGCTGCTTGGAATTTCCCTGCAGTGTTGCATATCTGTTACATTCTTACCCACCTGGCTAAGAGAAACATAAAGTGGCTCCCTCAGAGATGCAGCGTTAAAATACAAGTACAAATCTGATGGTTGCTGTGCTTCGGGCAAGAGCGAAACTTCAGAGATGAGAGCATGGAATGCAGTGTCTCCAGAACTCAGAGACAGAGGTGGCTGAGGTCTTTCAGGTACTGCTTGTTATCCCCGTTGTTACTGTAATTCTCAGGAGWGAGCTGGTTTCCTTGAGGCCCCTGTAACAAGGGATCGCAGTGCAGTGGCTTCAGGAGCCCAATGAATGATCGCTGCTTTTCAAGGAGAAATCTTGTTTTCTTTTATGACACATGCTTTGCCATCTGTTCTCAGAGCACACAAGTTTAAGGATGGGATTTTTTTTTTTTTAAATAGCCTTTTTCTAGCCAAGGAGATACTATTGCTGTTGCCAAAGCATGGATCAGAGGGAGAAGCCTTTGGCCACTGCAGTTAAGTTTGTTGACTTTGTAGCTGGAGCCTGCTCTGTTTGCAGTCGAAGGTTCTGAGTGGTTTTGTAAGCTCTTCTGTATGTGCTGTTTTCATKCTTTAGTGTTTTGTTACTAATCCCTATTTTATCCTCCCTTTAGGTATCAGAATCTTTAGGCATTACAGTGGGCAATTAACACAGCCTGCCAAAACAGCTTGGCACTGCAGTGAGAAAGGCTGGAGTTTTATTGCCAGGGAGGTGGTGTGGGAATGATGACAATTAGGCTGAAGCTGGTCAGTGGATCTTTTATTCATTCATGGAGATCTAACTAGAACGGGAAATGTGTCTACAAGGGAAAAAGAGATGTGTTGAAGAAATATGGCGAGTTCATATCTCTCTTCTCCAGTCAGGTTGGACAAGCAGGAGAACATGGGCAGGGGGGATATTATTGATTTGACAGGACAGAAAAACCTTTCACTGCAGAAGCCAGGATGGAATTCAGGTAAATGCTGGACATATATAAATAATGGCAGTATTCAAAACATTGCAGAGTGATGTGAGTGCTGTCCCAGCCCATCTGCTCCAAGCAGGTTGGCCCGTGAGGGTGTTTGTTATCCAGCGCTTCGGGATGTGTCGGGAGTGTGGGCACTGCCCTTTCCTTTGGTGACCAGCAATGTGTCCCTTGGATCCCATCTTTAGAGAGCACCCCAGTGCAAACAAACAGTGAACTTACTCAGGAAGGTGTTTGGTGGTGACTTTCAAAATCTCTTCAGTGTGCTGATAATGAATTGGTGGCCTCAAGTGCTGAGTACAAGGTGGGCATATGTAGGAGGAACTCCCCACTGATGCAAGGAAATCCCCACTGAGGCCTCTCTGGAGGAAAGCAGCACTTATTTCTGTCCCTTGGGAAATGCGCTGCTGTAACACTGGAATTACAAACCCCAAGTTTGCCATGTTAC
>NW_026624015.1:189708-204269 GCF_030028575.1 Malurus melanocephalus
GGGGCAGGAGGAGACTGTCACCTTAAAGCTTTGCCTCCATTGGACATGCAGCTCCAAGGAATTATAACAGAGTTTGATTTGTGACTGGATTTCCAAAACAGCAAACTTGTCTTTTGATCCCAGACTGAATCTGTCTTATTGTGAGATCTATATCTGGGAATATCCACTGGCAGGCAATACAAGCTAAATGACAAGCTGTGTCMTTCATACAAGCTAAAAATGCAAAACAGAACAGAGAAGGCCTGGAACAAGAGGAGCGAACACACAATAGTTTGGTGGTTTTGAGTCTTGAATTTGATTCCAGTGACAGGATTGTCTACACTTTGTTTATTTTTAGCCAAGATTATGGGTTTAATTCACAGTAACTGCTTCAGATGGATCTGTGGATGGATACAGTAGCTGAAACCTTAGCACATTTGTATATGCTATATTCATTGCTGAGAACAAGGGATTCTTCCAGGGGGAAAACAGGGAAGAGTAGTTGAAGGATAGGATGCTGGGGGAAGTGAGGCATCTTAGTCATTCTTGTTAGCATAACAACTGCTTGTCTTGAAATTATATTGGTTCGTGTAATGCTTGCAGCTAGACAAAAATTATTTCAGTGATAATAGAGCTCATCCTGAGCCAAAAAGTTGCCTCATTTCCCTTTCTTTTTGTAGTATAATAAGTATGAATATCCTATTCAAACTCTTCAAAGGTTTGCAGACGTAATTATTCTGTGCTTTATTTTTAATTGCTGGGGGCTTCAGTTCCAGTTCGCTCTCTGACTGGCTTGATGCAGTTGCGATGCTTATGCCACAAGCTGCAGCCATCTTTACCCAGTCAGATTGATTCAAAAGCAGAAAATTGAGGCTGAATGTGTGAAATGCTGCACCTTCATAAGGTGAAACATTTGTGCACTCTTGATAGTACTTGGTAGGAATTGTAACTTTAGTTTATCAGTAAAGCATTGTGTAAACATAGTGTAATTCTGTAAATACATTTAACCATTTAATGATATTAAAAATAATTMAATTGTTTTTATGGATRTGTTCYAGTAGTCATTACTAATGTGATTGTAATAGATAAAAAATACACAATAACTAAGTTACACGATTATATAAACAGGTAAATAAGTGAGAGTTCTTTTTCTGTCAGCCAAGCACTGAAGGCAGCCTGACTGAGGGCAGATGGTTTGCAGTGTGTGCTTGTGCTCTGCCTCTCTTTGYATTTACTATTTCTGCATGAAACCCATGACACCTGTATAATCCATAGAGRATGCTGAGGGGTTGCAATGCACCTTGGAGACCATCTTGTCTAGCAATTCCCACTATCCCAGGTTGCTCAGGGCATTATCCAGCCTGGCCTTAGACACTTCCAGGGATGAAGCATCACTGCCCCCCAGGGCAACCTGTGCCAGTGCCTCACCACCCTCACAGTAAAGAATTACTTGCCAATATCTGACTTAAATCTCTCCTCTTTCAATTTGTATYCAAGACATGAAACAGCAGAGTTTCCTGTAAGATGAAAAGTGCCACTGKATCTGTTTGCCAGCAGTGGGATCTTCCCAAACTACTGCTGTCTTTTCCCACTCCCACTTTCTGCAGTGATGGTGGAACTTGTGTGAAGTGCATCTTTCTTGTGGGAGCTTTCCAGTATCTTCTCAGTCCTCCTGTGCTGCAAATAAGCTTTGGACTCTTCAGAAATATGTGGTGGCAAATCCTGCATCAGAGTGTGGGTCACAGCTAGATGTGGTTGGGTAACCTGTCTTMCTTAGATGATGCCTTAGGTAAGGAAAAAGAGATTTGTACCAGGGTACAAAGCTTCTGGATGAGGAATGGGCTAGAATTTTTGGCCACAAAAAGGTCTTTTAAAAAAATCTCCTGGAAATTGTTTCATTCAAAATATGGCTGGGCATACTTTTTTTTTTTTGGACAAAGAAAAAGACACACTGGTTTATGTGGTGAACAGCCAGCCAGGATTAACTTTTTTTTTTTTTTTTTTTTGACAAAAAAAAGACACACTGGTTTATGTGGTGAACAGCCAGCCAGGATTAACTGACAGAAAATCCTTCATGGAATGACACATCTCTTCATGTCCCAGTCACTGGTGGAGGATATGTTCCTTAAGCAAAAATACAGGAAGAACTGCTTGCCTCTCTCCTTTGGTACCTTGAGAAATCAAGCACGTGAGTTTATTTCAGCACATTCAGACTYTCAGAATTCACTTAGCAGTGTATAGAGAAATGTGCAACTGCTTGGGAGCTTAACTGTGTTAATGAAAAACAATATTGTGAGGGCTCTGAGACTCAGGAACAAAATTGTTTTATTTAGTATTCCTTTTGCCATGAATTTTCTGATCTGTTATATTCTGCTTTAATGTTTGAGGAGATGATGGGAAGGTTTGTCTGTSCGTGTATTTTGCTTGCACAGCTCTTGTTTGTGGCTGTAGCTTCATGGGCAGCCGTGGGTGCTGCAGGAAATGAGCAGTGTTCAGTGCAGCCGTTCTGATCCCAGTGCCTGAGGATGTGCCATCACCACCCACCCCTGGGAATCAGCTCACTGCCTCCCTTTGCAGGGCTACATTAATAACTTCCATGTTTTGTGCTTTGGTATTTGAAAGTTGGCCCCAACGTGCCTAGACATGGACAAGTTGTTAAAAATTCAGCAGGAGGAAAGGACTAGGAAGATACATTTCCTTTTGGGGAGTGAATCTCTGTCCTTGTGGCATCMCTTCTCCCTGTTCAAAAGCAAACCCCAAGGGGACTGAGCAGTGTCAGCCACCCTGCATGAGGGATAACTCATTTTTAGAGCTGCTGCAGAGGAGAGACTCCAGCAGCTGCTGGCAAGGGGGCATTTCCTGCTGCCCTCAGAACAGAATGGCTGTGCCAGTGTAACTACTGCTGACCTGGCCCCACAGGAGTCCTGAACTCCCTGCTGCTCCTGTGCTTCCTGCCAAGCTCTGACACACATCACTGAGGGCTGGGGCTTAGCAGCTTGTTGGGGTTTGGTCCTTAGAACCTCGAATGAAAATAAGTCAATAAAAACCAATGCAACTGCTGCCAGGAAGGTTTGTCTCAGCTTCTCTAAGAGAACATCTGGGTGCAYAATGCAAAATTTGTATTTAGCTTATCTGCATTTAGGAGCAAGCTTAGGATAGAAAAGAGAGACCTAGAGTGGGTTTGTAGAGGCGGTGGAAAGCATAGAGCCTTTTCTGTGTTATCCTTGCTCTTTGGAAAGCTTTGAGTCTAGGGACATTCTGCTTTCCTGGAGAAATCATTGCTTTAAATTACTTTCTCCACCAGAGAAGCTAAAAAAACAGCAATGAAGTAAGTTTTTTCCTTTCTCCCATTCTCCCAGCCATTCTGGCCAGCTGGGTGTGGTACAGTGTGGAGCAGTTCCCTGTGTTTGCAGGCAGTGAGGGAGCTCTGGGAATGTAGCAGCCAAGGCACAGAGCTTTGCTGGAGCAGGGAGCAGCAGCTCCGTTAGCACCCAGCCCTGGACAGCAGTGCTGTCCCACAGCTCTGAGCTGGGGCTGTTCACAGCTCTCTGGAGTCACCACTGCCTGCTGGGAAAGGGACTGGCAATGCAGCAGGAAAGGTAGGGGCTCTAGAATGGCCAGGCTGATAGAAAACTGGAGAGTCCAGAGGAAGCATCATCCTGCACGAGGCATCTCTGTGGTCTCCAGGCTGCTTGAACACAGGCATTTCCACCAGCAGGAAGCAGAACGTGAATATTTCCTATCCTGTCAAAAGCTCCTTAAACAGCCAACTGTTGGATCCCCCTCTTGCAGTGCAGGTGTTCACGTAGGCTGAAGCCAGAAATGAGTCCCTCACCTACCACAGCAGTACATTCCTCCCGTTGATGACAGGCATCAGGGGCTTTGAAGTATTTTCATGGTCTGTTTGCCATGGTCTGTTGGTCCATTTCTGCTTTGGATGTATTTTGATTTTCTTTACGCTACAAAAGTTTCAGTGAGTTGTGGTTTATTATTTGACAGGTGGAGCAAYACCACTTCTAGTGCACAACACCAAGTCCATGGCTTTTTAATGAACACTGCTGGTGCGTTTTCCTCCCTTTGAGGGGTACTTGTACAAAAACCAAGCCCACCCATCACCCTGGGAGAGAGAGTGAAACCAGTTCTAATGATCCCACAGGGAAAACAAAAGTGTGTRGCATAATCTGCTTATCTTTAATTATTGTTTAATTACTGATATGCTCTAAYTTGTCTCTATGGACAATATCAGATGAGTGCTTTTGTTATGTTAGCTTTCTCTTCCAGCCCCTCGGGGGCCTTAGGGGTTATCACCAGTTGTGCATAACCCAGCAGAGTCCCCTCTTCTTGCACTAACATGTTTCTACAATGGGAGTCACATTTTGTAGTGCTCTAAAGCTTTAGAATTTTTTTTAAATATAAAATTGCCCTCAATGGTCCGTCACACTTCGCTCCATGATGTGGTAATGGGCAGAGACCAAGGCACTACAGTAAAATCATGGGAGCTGCGCTGCTCAGATACAGACACCATGCAGGCACACACTGAAAGTGGGGGACAAGTGACACTGAGCTGGGCTAGCAGGGAGTGAGGAGATGGCAGATGAACTGAGCAGCTGCTTTGGGATAAACTTACTGAGCARTGTATCCTCCTTTGCAGTTGTCAGCCGTGGCAGGGAACTGGTGCTTCCCTGCTTCCCAGACTGGCTGAGGGGCAATGGGCTGGGCTTTTTACAGCTCCAGGACTTCTTATCCCTCTGCCTCCTTAGCCAGGAATAAACTTTTTCACTTGGGATTGAATTTGGCCCAAGAGAGTCTAGATTTAATTATCATTCTTTTGGCTCTCCTTAACAACCAGCAGTGGGTTTTAATTTCCTTGTTCATTCAGAGGGTGATTTTTGTGTAATAAATTCCTGTGTTGAGACCAAACTGGCTGCTGAGCATGGCCAAGCTAGGAGCAGAGGCTGGCATTGCAGGAAGGAGCGTTAAATGAAGCAGTAAACTGTGCTTTAGTGATCCTAATGCTGGCAAACCTTTCCCCWGGAGCAGTTAATAGAGCACAAGCAGCGTGCTGGGAGGTGCTGGTGTGAGCACACCTGGCAGAGCAGACACACTGAAAACAATCCCACAACACTGAACAGCTTTCAGTGGCGTTTTTATTGATGATGTGATAGCAGGGCATTAGTTACAGATGTTTGCCATGCAGGTGACCTGAAGTACCCTGAGACTGTCACCCCCCGAGCAGGTCACAAGGCTGCGAGGAGCAGCAGAGCCCAGGACACCTTACTGACATCTTGATGCAAACATGTTGGGGGGAACCAGAGCTGGAGAAGGTCATTTTCCTTCCAAATTTTTCCTTTYGTTCTAATTAACAGATTGCAAAGGTAGGAAGGTGCGATAGTGATCTGTAGAATTTTTATTTCATACACACTATRGTTTTCAAGGGGTTTCTTTACCAATAACCTAGAAATTATTGTGTCCCGCCATCCTGAGCGTAGAAACAGAGCAGCCCCAGAGGAAAGCAGAGTTTAGGGCTATTTTTGCTGCCCACACTGGGCTAAGCTAGGCACTGCTGTGCAGACATGGTAATATATGAGCTGGAGCAGCCAGGCCAGAGTCTGGAGCCATCCCATAATGGCAGCAGTGACACACAGGAAGTTCTGGCTTTTGAGGGAGCCCTTTCACCTTAGCAAATGCACAAGGCCATACCAAAGGATCTCCTGAACTGGCAAGCACAGACACSCTGAGTAACAAATGTAGTCTGGGCAAAGATCATGACATGGCAAAAAGACAAATTAGGATCTTTCAAAAAAATTAGTCCAAGTGGATTTCAAATTCAAAAAGATTTAGGAAAAAAATTGTTTTTAAGTACATTGCAGAGGTCTGGATTAGCAGRATTTATTTTCATTGCAGGCATTCAGCAGTCAGTCACCAGCACAGCCTTACATTTAGGATTTGCCTATCAGAAGTAACCTAAATCCCTACCCTACAGCTGCTTTGGAAGAGTCTCCCCATTCCTTAAATTCAAGATGTGTGTATTTCACACATTGGTCTCAGAATAATGGTTTATTTAGAAGTTCTTCTTTTGTGTAGCAATTAGCAAAGTTTTTTTATTCCTAATGTCTGCTTTCCCTGAAATGCCAAATGTAAGAGTCAGATGATGTATTGGGGCTCACAGAATAGAGCAGGGAGCAGAACACATTCCTGTTAATGTTTCCAAAGGCCTTCCAGAGAGCTGGCATCCTGCTTGCTTGCAGGCAGTGCTTCCTTTACTACATTCTTACATCCCTGTTGTACCAACACCCTGTGTGTTTCATGACACATTTTCAAACTTCCATTTCCAAGGCATGGCCTTGGCCAAGGATGGCTGTTTGGGTGCTTCAGGCTCGACCCAGATATCAGCCCCGGCTCTGGGCTCACCCGAGCAGCCCGGCTGATCTGGCCATGGGGTGAGTGCCCATCAGGGACTGGCCCTGCAGCACCAGCTCAATAATGACACCTTTGTGTCCCAAAACACATCCAGAGCAGCAGTGGCCACGCCCATCTCTGCTCAAACTGGCTGCTGAAGTCTGGTGAATGCAGGATGGCTTTGGGCAGCTGGCACATTGCTCCTCCTCCCCAGCTGCAGCAYGGCCCCAGCTGTGCACAGACACCAGAGTTTGGCACTGCAAGACAAGCAGGATTTTTTTCTGACTGTGAGCTTCTAATTAATCCAACAGCATTTCCAAATAATTTAAGCAAGTGTTATCTTACAGATTTACAGACAAGCAACWCATATAATTGTTAAATAATTATGGGGAAAGATGACAAATCATCAGAAATTCGAGACAGGGAGACAAGTGGCAAARTATTAGACTATTCTGCCTCTGAATTCACTCATGACTTGCACAGGATGAATTCTCTTCTTTGCAGAACCTTTTCTGACAGCGGCATAGATTTCTTCTGGCTTCTCTTTTTTAATCAGGGGYTTCTTCTCTGGAGCCTTCATTCTCCACATCACAACGGGATGTCTTGGGCCAGCTGGACTCTGAATCTTGATAATCTTTGTGGATGCAATATAGGACATCTTCACTGTCATCACCACAGAATTCATTAAATTCTTGGCTGCCTGAATGAGTGAAGTGACGCTGTCCAACTGCAATAGGAAACGGAAACAACAATTAGGAAAAGTCAGGGTGCTTTTAATCACAGTAGGCACAGGAATAACAGTTGCCATGTAAGACTGCCAGAGACTAAAACCATAATTTCCTCATTTTCTCYTGGTTTGTTTGAGCATTGTACACGTGCTCTGCTGCTCAGATTTCAAGTGATGTACAGAAATTTGTGCTGGTGGACTAATATCAGTGCTTCTGGAGATAATGCTAATCGTTTTGGTTTTGTCTTTTACAGGATTTCAGGATGCTTGTCTGCAGTGTCTTATTGCAGTTACTACTGATGGGTAATGAAACCAACTTGAAGAAGAGCTGTGAAAATGTGCCCTGTGCCTTCCTTTGTGTCAGCAGCAGGTAAGGTCTGCAGCTGCTCCTGTGACATTCCAGGCTCCCCCACACACACAGGAGCCCTGCAGGGAGCTCCCCAAAGCAGTAAGAGATAGCTGTGTCTGTCCCCAGCTGAAAGGTGACCTAGAACCACCGAGGCTGTTTGACCTGGGGCTGCTCTGAGTCAGGACACGCAGCCATCCCAGGAATTTTGCTKCTCTCTTGGCAGCTCTGCACAGGCACTGAGGGACAGGGACACTGAGTTAAAGCTGCCCTTTAGGCTGTCTGCCCATAGTATTTGCAGTGTTCCAGCATCCACCTTTCCTCTCAGCTTTCTCACACATCTCACATTTGTCTCCTAAAGAAGAAGGTGCGATTGGGATGGGGTATTAACTGCACTCAGAATTCTGGAGCAGCTTTTAGATGTTCTTAGATGTGTACTACAGATGGTAACAATCAGGCCATACATTTCATCTGCTTTTTTTGGCTTTAGAGARCAGCTGTTTTTCTACCTCACTGCCAGTAACACTGTAGAGTTTGGTGGAAATCTGTTGTTCTATAAAACTGATGTACTCAAGAACTGTCTCCACTTGGATGCTTTTATCTCAGATATTCAGCAGGCTCTTCAAGGTCTCATTCCAGGAAAACTGAAGAAATGAGAGACTGATAAAATATTCATTGAGCGTTTAAGTTCATTTCACTGAGAAAGATGTAGCTGCAAACTCTCCAATGCACAGCAAGCAGTATGTAATGATTCACTAGCAAAACAAACAAACCAACCAAGCTCAAACTAAAAGCTGGTTTGCTTTTGCCTAACTCCACTTTTGCACTTTCAGCATTTTCCATGGAGATGCAGTGTTCCAGCCTCCAGATTTTACAGGTTTGACTGTGTCAATTAAGACAGTAGTTCATTAAAGGCTTTAGGAAAAACATCTCTCGCCATTTCTTTCCTCACCTGTCCTGGGAGCATTAGTACTTGGTTTGCATTGCACAAGGAATTCAGAATTATTTTGACCACTGTAATTTCACACTGGGGTGAAACAAAGAAAGTAAAGAGCAGAAGAAAAACAAAGTTAGGAAAAAAAGGGATTTTGAAGCTTTTCAGTTTGTTTACATGCCTTGTATTTTTCTCATTTTTGTAAAGTAATTTCATGTCTTGGCATTAGTGGCTATGAAATGTTGAACTGATATGGTCACTTTTAATATTCAGAATAACTAAGAGAATCATGCCTTAGAATTGGAAGAAACCCTTTTCCTGTTGTGCTGTCACATGTCAGCAGGAGCTGTTCCTGCAGCAGGTAAAACACAAAGTCTGCTTATTGCAGAGCACATAGAGAGGGCAGTCTCCTGCTCCCAGTCTCCGTGTGGCTGTGCAAGTGCTGTCCCTTTGCCATGAGCAAGTGCCAGCCATGTGCCTTGTGCAATAAAGCTGGGAGAGCTTGTACAACAGGGCACCCCAAAGGCCCTGGGCCCCAGCTGGGACACCTGCACTGCTCTGCTGTGACTGTTCTTGGGGTTTCTGCAGGCAACTCTAAGGTTTTGCTGCTTGAGAACAGATGTGTCAGCTGTCTGTTCTCAGTCTCCACAGGTTCAGCCAGGTTTAGGTTTTTCATAATCATCATGTGATGATTATGTGATGAACATCACATGTGATGAACATCAAATACAGAGTTTTCTATCAGCATTTGAAGTCTGAACTTAAAATTCTTTTGGTAACAAAGTCAGTTATTACAAATTGATTTTTAATTGAAACACAAGGTTCATTAAATRCATTCCTAGAAGCAGATTTCCTTTGTTACACTATACTGAGAGACTAAGACTGAAACTTTATTTCTTTGGCAGCTGGAGAGATTTCATCCCCATTCATGGAAGTGGCCTCAGGAAACTGGCTTCATTGCTTGGGTTGTTTCTTTCCAAGGAACTGAGTTTTCTGTAAGATGTGGCTGTTTTATTGGTTATATGTGTCTGTCTGTCCACCCAGTGATTGCATGAAACACCTCAGGGGTGACAGGGGTTTGTTCTGTTTGACCCATTTTTCAGGTGGGGAAATTGAAYCTAATGGACTAAAAACTAACCATTACCAGCGTCTGCTTGAGGCTAAGTAGGATTCAAAGAACTGAGACGGAGTTCTATAATTAGCTCAGGCCTGTGTCCAAGTTAAATGATAAACAGCTTATATTAAGGGCTGTGAAATTGTTCCTGTGCAACACCATAATGGAGCAGATGCTTAGCCAGGCGGAGAGCTCAGTCCCTCCCAGTACTGCTGCTTTYACTTCCAGGGAGGATTTTAAAAAAAGGAATCTGTTCTTTTAAAAATAGGCCCTTGAGTAAAAGAGAACAGTGGCTTAATATAAATCCTTTTCTTGCTGTTGAGGAAGAAATTGAGTGTTTGTTSCAATCATCCTTTACATGTACTGAGGCTAAGGACTACAAGACACATCCTTGATTTTGCTAATTACCTGAGTAATTATTACTAGGAAAAGTTATCTCCTGTAGTGTACATTACCAGAAATACTTCCTACTGCTTTAAATGAGTTYTTCTCACTAGATGCAGTTTAGAAAGCTGTAGTAACTGAGCTGTCTGTAAGTGACTGACAGTAGTATCTATCCCTTATTATGTTTCCAAAGGCTAGGATTTCTATATACAAACACCTGCCAGTGTACAGTGGAGAAAGTGAGRAAGGTGTAGTGTTACTAGATCAAAAAACCCAAAGAGTGAAACATTTCTGTCAACTCTCAGTAATGTATCAGTTCTTGGGGGTTAATGTCAGTGTTTTCAGAGTCAAATACTGAAATAAGTCATTTTATGCAAGGTGTGAGGCCCTACAAGGAACCTCCCCCATCCATTGACACAGCCTGAACAATGAGTTCCCAAGGAGTGCTAAGGAGAAGCAAATGGAGCAGAAGCTGCCCTGCTGCCRCAGTGGATCTGATGCGAGGAAGGAGGGATGCTATTCCACCAACAGCAGTGAGAGCAGGACAGAGGAACAGACCAGGTACCTGCAGTGACTCAAATGGGCTGTCAGAGCAGCCCCTGTCCCTGTGGGATTCCCTCCCCRCTTGCTGCTTTGTTCCTTCCCTCTTTGTTTCTTCCCTCCAGTCCTGCTGGGGCTGCAAGGATGCCCTTCTGCCTATCCTGACTTCTCTTGTTGGGGGGGACAGCACACCCAGACCCTAAAAGGAGCTGAGATGCCCAGCTCCCATCTCTGCCCTGCCAGAGGAGCAGCTCCTCCCCAGCAGCAGCTGAACCCCTCGCAGTGCAGCCAAGGCTGGGGCTGTTTGGCAGCTGCCACAGCGGTGCACTTTGGCCAAGGCAGCCTTTTCCTGGGCTGTGGAGCTCCAGGGATTGGGGCTGTGTCAGCCGGAGGCTGCTGGCAGAGCCCCGGCCGTGCGTTTTTCTACCTGCTGCCTTACAGCTTTGCCTCTGTGTTTTCACCTGTGCTTCAGCCTTCAGCTGCAACTCGTTCATTGCAATGTCATGCTGGAAACTTGTGATTTAACAGGCCTGGCAACTCAGGAAGGGAAACAGGTATTTCAGTGCAACCTCAGGGCATGAAGTTAGTGCCATGTTAAAGCACCTCCATTTGGCACAAAAGCAACCTGATGTCAGTGCTTAAGTTCAAGTCTGGCTCTTGAGATAGCAGGGGGAAGAGCTGAAAATGACTGAGACTCAATTGAGATTGAGTGTGCAGGAACACCAGCGTCAAACAGCCCTCAGTGCACAGCTAAGGCTGGCCAACGGCGTGGGGAGGGACGGATTGAGAGGGGATTCCAGTGCCAGGTGGCAAATTTGGGGTACTGGAACTCTTGAGAGTTTGATTCCACACCTTTCCTTCTTAAGGGAAGCAAGCTTTGTCTCTTGCMAAGTACAATATAAAATGAAACGCAAGAAGGTAATAACTAGAAATAGCACAAAACAGAACTGCCTRGTTGAAGTCAGGGAGCACAATATTAATATGTAAGATATGTTCATTTTGTGCCCTGTGATGTAATTCTCTTTAATCCATTGTTGGGAAAAAAGCAAACGGGCAAGGTAAGGTGGAAGCCTATTGCTGTGCAGTGCWTGTAAGTGAATTATCAGCTTATCTGCATAAATGAATGCAATTACTGTCAATCTGCMTACTATGAATGTTACCCCATGATTCTGTGCCTGAAGAGGCACCAATTTAATTAATAGAAGGAATGTCCGTTTCCTATTTAATCCCTCCTAATGAAGACTTAGAGAATCCTCACCATTTTGACTTGTGCAGCTTAGAACCTGGCAATGCAAGCAGCAGTGTTTACAAATGTCCGTATTATATGGAGGATGAAAGACTAAATAGTGAAGAAGGAATTTTTAATGAATGATAATAACAGAACAGCCGTGAATGGAGGATGAGACTCTAATAATGATCCACATATCTTCCTTTCTTTTCTTGTACAGGGCCCCTTCTAWMCCCATAAASCGGGGTGTGACTGCAATGAAAGYACTGGAGCTTGGGGATGGACAGTGWGCAGGGCACACTACAAGASTGTGGGGCCTGAAGTCAGAGAGCCACTGAATGAGTCCTGGCAGCTGAGAGGGCACAAAAGGAATTGCAGCAGCCCCAGGGCAGGTGGCCTGTTCAACCCACCCTCAGGATGCAGCCAGGTATGAACTGGAGCTAAAACACCTTCAGGGGAGGTGGGCAGGCACTGCTGCAGGGCAGACATGGGCACAGGGCACACCCACCACACTGAGCTGTGTTTATGGATTTCAGTTTTTCAYATGCATAATTCTCTAGGTTGTCATGGAGTTAAGTCCCAGCCGGAGCTGTGCTGGCAGCCAGGAGCACTTCCTCAGTGCAGGCTATTGTGGAGGTGAGAACACATTTTACTGCTGCCCCTATGGCATGGCATTGCCACCACGTGGGACCATCCAAGGTTAACTGGAACAGCAGTTTAGGGCTCCTCCACCTGCTCCACCACAGGATCATCCACAACTGGTAAGACACMGACTGGCACTTAGTTCTGTTTTCTGTTTCAATARGATGGTTCTTTCTTTTTCAGATCTGCAGATATGTGATACTTCATCCTCTGCCCTTCATCCCTCTCTTCCTTCCTCTCAGTTGGTCTTTAGGCTTCAATAAAGGGTGTTTTGGATGATTTTTTTAMATGAACTGCTACTCTTGTACAAGAGACAGAGTTTTTCCTTGAGGCTGACTTAAATCCAAGATCCTTGCACAGTTCTTAGGGTTGGAGAAGGGAGGTGTGGGGTCTTAAGAGCYGTCTCCAAACAGTGCTTTTGTGTGGATTTCACCAGCTTGTACTCAGTCATTGTCGCTTTGTTTCTCCAAGTGGATTTGTCATTGTGGAAGTTGGTACTGTCACATCTGAATACTGACCCTCTCCTCATTTTTCAGTTGTCACAGCTSCTGAAGGAGGGACTGGGAGCAGCCAAGGCCAGCCAGGGGAGGGATGGGTGAGCCAGGAGCAGGGAGTTCACTGCTGGCRCCCACGGGTGCAGGGGAACAGTGAYRGCAARCAACCGAGTAACCTCTAAGCAGGATTGTTTCCTAATGCTCCTTCTGGTGGGGTTTCTTTCCTGTAGCAGATCTTCACTACCCCGAGGATGGACACAGTTTCAGGTATTTGGAGACTCTCCTGAGTTTTTTACTGACTGCACAATAAAACCTTTACTATCTGCCAAGGGCAGGGCCTCCTTTTTACTTAATTATCTTGCTGTCTCCTTTTCTGATTCTCATTCAGAGGGGATCAGGAGTGGGCAGACTGTGATCCTGTTCCTGCTAAAATTTAGACTCTGGTATTTTCTAATGGAGTTCTTTCCTTACTGTCTTTTGGGGAGGAGGAGGTAGAAAGGGTTTGGAGAAGAACCCCTCTGCTTTCTCACACACAGCTTGGGTTTGTCAACTTTTGTCAAGGCCAGTRAACCTAAAAATGTGAGCAAATTCTGAAGCCCGCAAAAGCACTTTCAAAGCTGGAATTTGCTGCTGCTTTTAAGAACAGCCGTTTAATAGCACTAGTGTATTTCTCTCCCTCTCTGCTTAGTGATTTATCTGTACAACATAAATTCCTATTTTTCTAACAGAGGCAATTAAAATATAGTTGAATTAAATCGAGGTTAGGACAAGCCTTACAAAAGGCCATCACTGGTTGGCTGGACTGCATTTTCCCATAACCACAGTGTTAATTGCAGAGGGGCAGTTAAGCACAATCAGTYATGAATGGCCTCGCCTTCCMAATACAGAGAATTTTTTTTTTCCAATTTTCTAAACATTTTTTAAAACTGCTGACACCAATCAGGTGTGTCTCCACTGCCTCTTTCTATGTAGCACCCATATTAAAAAAAAAAATAGAAAATGAGCACAGTCATTCTCCTTAGAAAAGGAGCCTTTTCTAAGATTRCTTTACTAGAGAAGCAACCTTGCAGGGTCTCACCTTGATTTCACARAGCACCCCAAAGCCATTCAGGCCTTGAAGCATGTTCTGAATTTCCACTGACTCCAAACTAAGCACCCATTTAACTGTGTTCATGGAATTAGAAGTGAGTTGAACATTTATTTGAACATGGAGTTGGTTTTCTGAACTTTTTGGATGCACAAAGAACAAGTTCTCACACTCATTCCTTGAGGGTTAGTAAGATCTACRGTCATCCCTTTGGGATTATCAATGAAGGTAAGTTTGGGGTTTCATTTTCAGAACTTAGAATTTTTGCACTTAGGATTATGTACTTTCCCACTGTTGACAGGAGTGACACAGCAAAACAGGTAAAGAAAATAATGTGAGTGTTCCACAGTAGGAGACAGAGCAAGAACCAAACTTGGTTCCAACACACACTGGTKACYGAACTGCTTGGGAAAAGAAACAGGWAAGGAAAAYAAATGGGTAAGGAAAAGAAACTTKGTTGATATGCAACTGAGTATTGGCTTCAGAAATGATACATTCAATTAAAATTATTTAACTGTAGAGGTACAAAAGGGGTCTCTAAATTATCACTTGAATAGTCAGTCTAGAGCAAGAGTGGGAGAGAGGGGACAGAGCCAGGGGCAGGTAGGTAATGAGGGCCAGGTAGACATAAGAAATACATGAACACAGGGACAAAGCTATGGAACAGATGGAGAGAAGGGTGACAGA
>NW_026624015.1:205267-222077 GCF_030028575.1 Malurus melanocephalus
CAGAATCTGACAATCTATCAAGTTTTTAAGTTTTAATAGAATCGGTCAGAATCTGAGATTATGTCAGATTGTGGCAGATAGAACGAAGCAGAAATTCTGACAGTGACAGCAGAGAGAGATTTGGTCCCAGAGAGGCAGAGATATATGGACAGACATTGGTGAGCGGTGACAGAGCTGAGATTCTCAAAGATGTACACAGGTGTAGCTGGACAGACAAGTGTAGACAGGCACTGACATGTACAGAGAAAACTAAATATGTAACTAGAGATATGTGTGTGTGTGTATATATATATATATATATATGAATAGTTGGAGACAGATATTGGTAAGTATAGACAGTCAGAGAGAATAATATTGACATAGAGACAGGTTTAGATGGATAGAGAGGGGATAGAGAGGTAAAGATACAGGTATAGCTGAGTACTGACAGAGACGAGAGGTAAGTAAAGATAGATATAGGTGGAGGCAGATACAGCCAAGAATAGACAGGGATAGGTGGAGATGGATGAAGATATAGAGGACAGTTATAGATTACTATACATAGGTATAGGGCTGGCTGGAGMCAGGTACAGACAGACACAGACAGCTCGAGATGGATACCATAGCCAGTGACAGCTAGAGACAGATCGAGTTATACAGAGAGAGCAAAATCCTGCTCAAGAGAGAGAATATACAGAGAGACAATTCCTGACTATGTGAGCGTGAAGAGTTCCTCAATAGAGTGGAAACTATGTGAAGGGTAGGAAGGTACCTGCTGGGAAGGGTTTCTTACCTGGTTTTTGTACCATTTAGCCCATCTATACCTGGAAATCATAATCCTGTGTGCTCCATGTAGTAACACATCACAGAACATGGAAATGTGAAGGTGTTTTATGGATGGCCCTAGTCAGGCCACGTTCATACATGTTCCATAAAATCACAAGCTATTTGTTTTCTATGGCTAATGATACTTGGCTGTTATAGACCTCACATAAAAGCAAAATCAAGAAATTCACTCAAGACTCAAGTCACCTTACTCTTAATTTTACTTATTTCTGTAGAATCTGTAGAATGCCCTGCAGTATTTCTGAAGAATTTGAAGAATGCCCTGCAGTATTTCTTTCTCACCTGGAGCTCCAACCCTGGAATATCTTTATTGTGTTCAGACACACACATGAGAATATTCCACACGTTTAAGCCAATGCACCACCATTTTTAAGTGGGTCACAGTTCCTGAAACCAAACTACTTCAGACTAACAGTGATGACATATGAAGTGTTTTGAGAATTTAAAAAAAGCTGATTGCTGTTCCTTTGAMGCCTATGATGCTTCACTGTCATAGATTTTCTGTTAAGGGGGTGTTAGAAAAGAAAACAAGATTTGGAGTGCCACTGGAACAGGCTACAAACACAGAAAAGCCCAACTCAAATGGAATGTGTAGTCTAACTAACAGAGTAACTGATGCCAATTTTCTACTTACWGCAGACATGATGAGCTCTCCACCAAGATTCTGGATTTCTGCTTTAACCTGGCTGCAGATCTTGAGCTGATGGGAGTACAGCTTGATTTGTTCTAAGTAAGCCAGTAAATCCTGTTTGCACGACTGGTCTGGGCACTGAAAAGAACAATAAAGAAAGCCTTTTTGAAACTGGTGATTCAAAATGCCTGAGGAATTAACACTGCAGCTTCACTGTGGAGTATTGCAGTTGTACACTCCTGGAGCCTTGCTTTTCACTGCCGCTGCATTAGCCTGCAAAATTCATTCCTCTTGGGAACCTTTCTAATGCAATAGCTGGAAGCTCAGATTAAGCCAAAAATTACCTCCATGCACTTAGTGTTTAATACTTCTGTGCTTGCCTTAGCAGTATTTCTATACACATCCTTTAATGTAMTTACTTCTCCTTCAAGTCCTATGAGGTCACGATGTCTGGTTAAGAAGATACCTCCATTGACACTGATGAGGGTAATACAAGCATGGATTTCGTGGGCAGTGTAAACAAATACATGCAGAGACACGTTAACATTTATGCTGTATCTCATAATATGATCTGTGAGTGTTTTTTGTATTCCATCCAGAGTTTATTCAATTTAATCTGCAGATCTTCTCTAGCAGTGGGAACAGCAAAGTAAGAAAATACCTTACAGAAAGCTCACTGATTTTAGTATTTTTAAAAACACAGATTTATTTTTTAAGAATAAGAATAGCATCTTCCTAACCTCATGTTTGTGAACTTCCAAAATTAGTGGACTACTTGGAGTGCAGTGTTGCTCTGTGGCCAGAGACCAAAGCTGGGTATGGATTTGTTCTAAGGCTGAATTTCCTTACTCTGGCAGCATTAAAGGGATCTTCAGGGGAAGGGTGAGCCCCTGTTGTGCTCACCCAGCTGTAAAGAGTGAATGAGAAATGAAGCAGTGGATCCCTGCAGGCTTTCAGACACCTGGGTGTACTCACGTGCTAACTACAGCCCCTTTCTTTCCACAGAAAGGCTCAGCTTTGCATACCGAAAAAGCAGAGACATCCCCACCCCCTGCACACTGCCAACAATCACCTGTGGTTCTGCTGAAACTTCTGGTCCTACGGAGTTGTGGTCAGTGGATTTAAATCCAAAATCTGTCAGGACTCAGAAAAAGCACCAATTCTACTGAACTCCAAAAACAGTTCAGCTCCTGGCTTTGCTGAGGAACAGTACACGTTTAAAGGGGCTGGTGTGACAATTCTGTTCTCCATGGCTTTGCAATGATCTTTGGTTAAGCAAGTTCATGCTTCAGACTTGGCCAAAGCTGAGAGTAAATAAGGATGGTCAGAGTGTACAATTTTAAATTAATTAATACARCTTAATATCAGTCCTTACCTCATGTTTTCAACTTCCATTGTTGGTTCCTATGGGCACAGTTTTGAATAAAACCAGAAGACYTTCTGACATGTTCTCCATGTGTGATGTTTTCAGAATGCTAGCACATTATGGAAAATTGTCCTGAAACAAGTCTTTGTTTCTTTCTTACCAAGCATTCCTTTAAGAACTACCCAAATCAGTATTTATGTAATGGTATCTCAGTGACTGTTTAGAATAATAAAAGAACTACACMTCTAGTCAAACACCATATATAATCCCTTAAAGCATCAGAACTAATTATTTCAAGATGGTATTGTCATCTTTACCTGCCAAACTGTCAATCCTTCCCTCCATCTCTTCCTATGTACATCTGTTTGGGTTTTTCTGTTTTATCTGCATTTAAAATACAAGCAGCACCTGTAAGTAGTGAGTGTCCTTCAGGTGGCTCCCAGGTATCAGCTGTGTGCAAGCCCTGAGCCCAGACAAATGGACAGAGTTGGAGTAAATTCAGTAAAAGGGTTCCAATAACCTGAATGATGTCACATTTCCCAGCAGCTCTGAGGGGACACACCAATTYATCACCACTAATGGTTCATGAATGGCTTTTCCTCACACTGATKTGCTCACGTTCCTAGACTGGAGTCACTGTAATAATATAGCTGGAATCTTTCTTTCCTAAAAGAAATATTTCAGTGACAGTGGATTCCCTGTCCTAAGACCAGCATGAATTTATGACTCTTACTCATCTTYGGCTTTGCTATCACATCGTTTTCTACAATATATTGGTGACAGGTTTGAATTTTAATCTTTAACAGATAAAATCTTGCAAGGAGCTATTGTCCAATGCTGGAAGAACATCCATCAAGATCAGGAATGGAGAGTCCAGACATTTTACCTATTTTTTCCATAAATCTGATCTGAACTGTATAGATGCAAAATAGAAATGCTTTGTCTTATTATCTGGAATTCAGGGAGACATCTGACAACCAGCAACAGACTGGTGGTGCTTCCTAGACAGCAGAAAAGCCCTGACTGGAGAGTGAAGGGAAGAGAGAGCTTGAGGGTGTGCAAAGAGTGAGTGCTGCACTGCCCTGAAAGGTAGCCACAAAGGAAAAGAATGTGTCATATGTGCCACTTGCCCACAGCCATTTCCCTGCTCTCCTCTGGTGCTGCTSCATGGCCAAGTAAGTGACCAAGCAGCTGCATCATACTCAGCTGCCAGTTGGGGTTAAAATAGCAAAATGGCTTTTTATAAACCTATTTCTATACTAGCATATATATTAGTATACATATATATATTAAAGCAGCTATGGCTATATATACATTTAAAATAAGTATACACAGACACATTCATATATACTGTGTGTCCAAAATACTGCATTCCTACCTGAAGAGAGCTCAGAAACATTCGCACATGTGTAGATCAGTGTAGGTACCCAGACATTATGATACAGGTACACACCATTCCAGCGTGCATATGAACAGACCCACTGAGAGCAATGGAGAAGAGAATCCCCACAAGGTTCAGCCAGGCTCTGTATCCAGAGGTGGGGAATCAGGCAGCTCTCCAAGTGTCAGGAGCAGTTGTGTAAATGCCCTTGGAGGTGTGGGGTGTGGTGGCAGTGCAGGGACCCACCTGGTCAGCGATGAGCCGTGCCAGGACGTCCATCCGCGAGCCCGACTCCGAGATCATCTTGGCTGCGTTGATGACGTCGCTCGTGTGCTTCAGTGGGCCTCTCCCCCTTCAGAGCAAACACAGAAACAGAATAAATCACAGCCATGCAAACTGGATGCAGAACAAAGCAATTAAACAAAGCAATTAATCCATACACAAGTGACAGTCATTAAATCCCCCCAACTGTTTTGTTTTCATGTCCCACAAATTTGTGTTGTTTGACATCACCTGGATGCAGTAGTACCAGAAAAGATGTCACACAGTTTCTTCCTACTGAAAGCACAACCCATGCCAAATCCTGGTTTTAAGAAAATTCTTGGGCAGTTTGCTTTTCCCAGGGTTATAGAAAGCCCTTCACCTTCCATGAATTTTCTAGTATTATGTTAAAAGGAAGTTCAGCACAGTGGTGTATTCTGAGTCTCATTATTAGTATCTGGTAAGAAAAATAGTGGGGTTGATTTGGTTGGGTTTTTTAAATTTAATTGGTGCACCCAAGCACAAACAGAGATGTATGACAGGGCTGCAAATCAGCTTACACATGCCACTCAGAACACACGTGTCATATCTGAAAAATACTTTACTATTTCAGACTTTTAGAATTTCAGCATAGGGAAACAGTCATGCTCTTGTGAACAGTCTGCCAAAAAGTCAGCCTCTTTTTTTTTTGTCTGCCCCCCTCCCAAACCTACAAAGCTGCTTTAATTACAGGAGAATGTTTCTGGGAACTAAGAAGTAAAATGTGAATACTTAAGGCAGGAAGTATGACAACCATTCTCTTCACATTTGCTTGAACCTCAGCCTCTTCAAAGCAGAAACACTTGAGCTAAACTAAAGTCAACACCTAATTGTACTTCACATATGTGTGAAGTGAGCAATGCTGCTCAACTCAGCTTTACCTTCCAACATCTTTGACAGGAATACTTTCARTTTTACCATGTATTTAATTCCCGAAGGCCCCATATCAATTTACAAGTTCTGCATTGGACAAAGGAAGCARACAACATGAAAAAAATTAATGCAACTCTTTGTTCAAATAAGAAGACCCTTTTCTGCACCATCAGTATGGTTTTGTGTGTAAAGATTTTAACTGGGATGTAAGTAAACTYATTTAGCCTAAAATACAGTAGTATGGCCCTGTACAAACACTGTAGTCAGGAAATGACAGTGARAACACAACATAGCAGATGATGTTTAATCTCTTTTTTGGTTAATCACATTGCTTAGCAAAGAACTATTAATGCTTGGTGAACAGCATACTTTATTAATTACAGCTCCTTATTCCCAGCTTTGGAAGCCCACATTTAGAACCTAGAATCAGGTATTGTACATACCATTTTTCTACAGAAAGGCACCTTCTTGTTATGGCAAACCTACTCAGTAGATCGATCAATTTATGAAAGAACAGTGGTGCATGTGGGGAATGAATTTGCAGATGCAATCCCCTTGATCAAGGATTAAGTTATTGAACCCTCACCAATATCCTTCCATTCRTCTTTCCTGGTATTTTCCCTTACAAGCCAATTCTGAGGAGTGCATGCTGACCCTTCCCACCATTCCAGGGCACTGTTCATTGCTATCTGCACTGCAGCACTTGCAAAGGCCAGAGCTGTGTCAGGCACCCACAGCACACCCTTAGGTGCTCCCCAGACTAGGAGCAGCCCAGGCCAACCCAGGCACCAGTGAAACCACACCAAAGGTGAGCACAGGATCAAAACAGCCGGGAAAGGAGAGATGGCATCAACAGTTACCTTTCTGCTGACGTAATTCCTATATCAGCTGACATTTGAAAGTGGCTGAGTATTTTGAGGGTAAAATTCTCCAGCAATTTTCTTGTACCYTGAGACATCTAATGAGAATGAAACAATTCCACCCCAAAAAAATACTTCAAACAAATGAAAATAAAGTATWACTTTTCACCACAAACACAGCCACCATGAGAGCCACTAGAGGAACACTCAACAATGACTGCTCTGGAGACTTCTGCTCCACTTTCCACCCACTGCACCAATAGTTCAAGTTCTCCACTACAGTCCCTAGGAAATGTGGGGTKTGATGCTTCTGTGCTGCCAGCCTTGAAATAAATGTGAAATATTCAGGAATGCCTCAGCCTTGTGTTAGAAAGTGCTGAAACCTCAGCACATTAAGGAACAGGAACAAAGAGGGCGCCTTCGCTACACAACCAAGAACTATCTGTTCTTTTTTTCCTACCTTCATGTAAGATCCAGAGCCTCTGACACAAAGCACAGGCAGAGCTGCCTTGGGGTATGGCATAATGAGCCACTGGTCCCAGTTTATGACRCAGGGAAATTCTCAGTACTTTGAGAAGAATACCTGGGAAAAACCTGATCATTGGCCAAACAGAAGTAACAGAGAGAAAACCCAAAAAGCCCAACACAGGATGCTAGTTCAACTGCAAATGCTACATTTGGACGCAAGTAATCTACTGCTCAGAGAGTCTCTAAAGTGTTTCTGTGCAAAGCCAGAGGGGTTATTGCAGAGGGTCAGTCTAAACAGCAGATACCACACCAGGCACACAGGTAATACCCTRAACAAAGCTCTCCTGCTGCTCTCCYGTTCTGGTGAGACTGCAGCTGCAGGTCTGYGTGGGTTTCCATGAGGGTGGGATCRGTTCCATCCCCTGCCGAGGGCTCTTCTGCCCTATCATTTTAACGGCTGAAAATTACCCCAGAACTTTAATGGGGTTTGGTGAGTAACCATCACTTTCAGTGCACACTGCCTTCTAAGGGTACCGGTGCAGCTGTGTACTTCCTGAATTCCCACTCTGCCTGATTTAGCACCAAATCAGCASATTCAGAATGCCACTAACTCAGATTAACTCCCTGAATCCAGATGTTAGAGACACAAAAAGTCCATTAAATCATCTAGGTTGTTTTCCCCAGCCACTGCACAGCTTCCTACCAGTTTTATGTGCACTTGCATTTTTTTCTGGCAAGTCTGAAGTAGGAAAAAACATTTTGCTTGAAAGGTTGTTTCCCTGAGCTATCCACCTCACTCTCTGGAATGGTTTCCCAGATATTTCACTTGGGTTTCTCTCTGTATCATTGTAACAGCATCCCTTTCCTTCACAGACCTAGCCCCTGATCCTTCTCCATCACATGCTGAAGCATCTCAAATTATGGTGGATAGTGCAGACCTGCACACAATAGCTCATGCACCTACAACTGCTACAGAAATAAATATAAAAAAACCTTTCCACCATGTACCATCTTGGGGTCAAAAACATCATAAAGGATGGTAAAGGAGTCTCCTTTGTGGAGTYTTCCACCTTTTCCCTAAAGAAATTCTAATTTCTCTGCTACAGAAACCATGTAATTTTTTAAAACTTTTTTCTCAAGTCAGCTTTAATCTGACAACTTTTTCCCTCTTTCTAGTCTCTACTGTTCAAGGCCAAAGTTCATTTCACACATTCAGTTACTGAAGCTCTTCCRCAATGATTTTACTGAGCTCGTAACTTAGATGTAATAGACTCTGGATTCATTTCATGGAAGATCTAATACATCTATTTTCCTCACACTTCACTATTTCCAAGCATAAAGCCTTACTGAGTAAGGCTGAGAGTAAGCTGGTAACGCATTCAAGGCTATGAGAAACAAAGAGAAGACACAAAGTAATRTATTTACAAGTAATTATCTCTCCCCAAAGGAGTGATGGATTGTTACAGGAACTCAAATCACCTGCTCTATCCAACAAGGAAACTGGGAATAGCCCATAAATAATATAGAGAGAGGCATCCAGCTCAGTCTAACAAGAAGGAAAATGGATTTTGTACAAGGAAAGCACGTTAGAGTATCTCCACAAAGGTGTAGGAGATAAAAACCCCAAAACCTCACCTCAATGCTTCTTGAAAGGTACAATGCTAGGAGGAAAGAAGGTGGACTGTGTTAATTAGTACAACACCAAGGATTTTGGGTMATTGTGAAAGAGAACCCAAAGCCTCTCAAATCTAATTCTTGCTCCAAGCTTGAACAAACGAGCAACTCCATCCCTGTTGGCCTAAACTTACCCCAGTGATTAGCAGCYGAGGTGACAAACGTTACTTCAGGGGTGGGTTTGTCCTGAGAAAAGTGCGTTCCTTAGACTGCTGTGCAAAGCACAGCCATTACCCTCCTCACAGAAAGATCCTCCTACAARTAATAATTACCTTTTACAGACACTGTTGTAGTTAGCTCATTCAGCTGTCAACACATTCCCAGGTACCATTTGTACTGCCTGCAGTTCTTCCCCAAACWCACCGAGTGTTTCTCCTTTTTTCTGCCTCCCACTGCTGCTCTGCAAAACCCTTTAGTACTGGCATGGTAGGAAATCTGGATTCCAGTCACACAGTCTGATCTCTATTCCATGAGCTGTTTCTGAGGTTTGTTTTTTCTTTTATTAATCCAGTGATTGTGTGCAGTCCTGGGAGCAGGGATAAGGAAGCAGGATTCACACCTTGCTCATTACAAATGCTCTRAACTGACTGAATGAATCATTTTTTCCTGTCCATCACTTTGCCTGCCCCTCCCAGATGAATGTGCACAGTTTTAGATGAAATCTGTGAAGGACTTTATGTTCAAGGATGAAAAATTACTCTTTATAAAATCAAGGCTATAAACAAAAATCCCTCTTATTACAGCTGGCTGCACATCTCTATCAGCTACACCTACACAAACAGGAGGCAGCAAAGCTCCTCAGGAGATCCACGTGGGGAAAAGATTATTGGAGATTGTACAGGTGGATCTCAAAACTCACCTCTGCCAGTTTTGTTACAGCTGTTGATACAAGAGCCACAAAGATTTTTGTTTCACACATTTTCTGTCCCTGTCTGGATTTACAGGTTTGAAAGTTAGGAGGAAAGAACTCTTAATGCTGGCAAAACTAAGTAACTAAACAAGGCCAAACCTCCACTCAACATTTACAGCTGCAATGGCTGAAGCAGGTCCATTCCTTAACAAAATAAATATAATACAAATCAAAGTATGGCCAGATGAGAAAAGGGCAGTGTGAAAAAAAAAACCCCAAAAAAACATTAAAAGGCATGAACTAAACAACCATAAACTCATTGTAAAAAATAGTATTTTGTATGAAAGAAGTATCTTTTGTGAGTAAAGGAATTTAAGACTTAGAAAATATGTGGATTCCATGGACCCAGAAACAGGACAGTGAAGTTCCAGGCAATGTAAGCACAGTATATATATCTGTATATCTGTCTGTTCTGTAATTCCATAAGTGAAAATGGGTTTAATACAGGAGTTTCTCTTCCCTCTCCCTTTCTGCCCTCCTGCACTGGAAATGCACAAGGTCTGCATCTCCCTCCGAGAGGRGTAAGGGAGAAGAGATCCAAAGGCATGGGATTCGCACAGCCAGAGTGGGGTGATACACAAACCCGACTGAGTATTTTGTGAAGCAGTGTTACACAGGCTGTTCTGGCTAAGACTGGTTTGAACTGGGCTGGTACCTTTCTGACTGTGCAGAAGGCAGCCCCTGACCCTGGTGCCCCTCCAAGCCTCTTGGCACAGCAGCTGCCCTGTTCGTCAGCTCCAAACGGTGCCTGAGGGCAAATAAACCCTATCAATTTATAATCAAACTAACAAGAAGCATGCAGAATATAAGAGAGATGAGTAACAGCCCACATGATTTTTCATGCATAAACACTGTCAGACTAATGGAAAATAAGCTTCTATGGCTTCTGGAAAGATTAGAAGCTGTAAATACCATAGATCTTCAGGCAGGGTTCTCAGACCATCTCTCTCCTGTTGTGTTTTCATGAACAGCCCAAACAATACTCACTGCCAAGGAGATGCCACACTGGGAAGAACGTGTTCCAAGATGAACTGGTTATCAAAGGCCACTGTCCCAGCAGAGGGCAAAAGGGAAGGAACCTGATTTCTCTGGGAACTGCCTTGGAGTCTGAGCTGCTCAGCTCTCTATTCATGACTTCAATGAAGGGAAAAAAGAGAATGCTTAATGAACTTACATTTGATACTGATGTGGAAGGAGGAAATAAGMTAGGAGGCCACATTTGGAATTAATTACAAATGTGAGAAAAATAGGAAGAAAAGTAGATGCAATGAAAAAAAAAAGGCTACGTGCCCTCAGGTAGAAAAATCAAAGACAGAAATACACGTGGAGAGTACGCAACAGGACACTGAGAGGCACTGAGTTCTAGTGGATCACAAATCCATCGGGAATCAGCACCAGCATGCTGCAGAAGAAAAGGTAAGGGAAAGTGGCAAATACAGAGGAGAAATAAACACTTCTGCTCTTTTTTACAGTACAGTCTTTTCTCTGTAGGAGTATTCCTGGAAAGGCATAAGACTTCATTTAGAAAAGACAAGAGTGAGTGCCAACAGAATGGATTAGGTTTGGGTTTGCTCCCTAAGCTTCAGGCGATTCCATTGGAATAAGCAGTCAGGCTCCTCTGCTCAGCCACAGTCACTGATGCACAGGGAAGCTGTGGCACTCACAGGAGCCTGGTCCAGCCCCAGGGACACCATCCAGTGCCACATATGGCATGGCACATCCTGCAGGCATCACTCCTGTCAAAGCACCCACTACACTTCCATACGTGCCCCTGCTCCAACACACAATGATAAGGCAACYCTGGCTAAAGAAATACTGAAAGTGAAGGCCAGTGCAAAAATCCATGAGATTAGTTAAAGGCTTTATACCCGTGTGGCAGCGAAAATGGGAACTGAGAATTACTGTTATTTACAGCAATTTTTTTACATCGATACAACTTTATATCAGTCTTACGATTCTTTTTCTGCTCTACTATCTGGATACTCACAGTTGAACTCACATTGGGAGTTTTCTTATCTGAGTCATCCTTCTCTCCCCAAGTCCCCATTGCTTTCACCAGCTTTGCAAAGTCAAGCCAAGCTATTATTTAGAAGGCTTTGCTCTACAAGGGACCCAGTCATTTATTTTTGTTGCTCTTCCTTACTGGATTGTGTCAACCAAGACCAAAATACAGCAATCAAAAAATATCTCAGCACTTCACACAACACAGAAGCAGGATTTTTCCAAGACCATCAGTGACTACCTAATCTCAGTTCTGACAGCCATGTCCAAAATTCCCTCAATTTCRCTAAAACTTTCACTAAAATTTCACCATCATTTGTGGTCTCTRAGGAAAACCTGAGTCCTGTGGTAATTTGACAAAGCACTTTTTCCTTTCACCTGGAAAAGACAGCAGGACTGCACCATGACAAACACAACACTCTTCATCTGCAGCACTGCTTGAAAACGTATTTGAGGATACAGAAACACAAAAGGGACCTTTTCCTAACGATCCCTGAGTTTTCTTCCTCTGTGCATAAATGAAGCAGCAATACAGCTATTTAAATGTGACAAGGACAATACAGGCTATTGTCTAATRTTTCTAAGCTCCCATACTCTATTTTGTCAGCTGAATCAACTTYGTTAGAGAAATCCAGGCACTAAGAATTTGGCTGCAGGGTCAAAGGTGAGCACTGCAAAACAACTGTCACTAAAAGCACTTCTGGTCCCCAGTTGTAAAAAGCATAAAAACAGGAAGGAATTCCTGCTCCACAATGTATTCCCATATAACAGAGCACTGCTCTGCCACTCTGATCGTAACACCCGTGGAACTGAGAAATCCTGATATAATTCAGAGGGGGAAATGCTGGTATTACTTGAGTAGTTACTGATAATAATGTTAACCTTTCAAGACGCTTCACAGTTTGGAATTGCATCTTACAATAACATGGATGAGAACACAAAGCAGGAGACAGGTGRGAACAGGGAAGGTATGTCAGGAGAGGGGCTCTACCTGCAGCTTGGGAGGCAGAAAAGCAGCCAAAACTCTGACTAAATTGTTAAATTAAAATTCTGACAAAACTCATCACAGCAACAACAGAATGGGGGGAGCAAAGGATCAAAGAGGTATGTTTGATCAGGTCTGGCTCTGATCAACTGAATATTTATGTTCAGCAACCCAACACAGCAGTGTCCAGGTGTTTACATACACTACTTAGAGAGATGAAAGTCTAAGAATTGTGAGATCTATCCACACTTACACTTGAGCACACACAGAGACACCYTTTCCCTTCACTTCTAAATCCCAAAGTCCAAGTCTTCTCTAAGATGTTCGCAGTTCTCTTGCAACCCTGATGAAATGTGTTAATGAAAACACATAATTTCTACCAGTTGAGACCAGCTGCAGGAGGTACATATATTAAATAAACAAAAACACCAAATAATTATATACTTTTACCTATATATAAAAAAAATAACATTGAAAAATTCTCATTGTGATCTAAAGATGAAAAGCACTTCATAAAACTTGTACTTACTAAATTATTTTACCAGTGGATTTTACACTGACCTAAAAAAAAAAAAACCCTCAAAAGTCTGTAGTGATGAAAATAGTGGAAATAAAGGAAACTGCTCTCCTGCAGCAGCTCTCAGCTGAGTATAAACTGCACTTGGATGATGCATCTTGACGAAGATTGCAAGAGAACGTCAAACATCCAAGAATGTCCATCAGTGTGCACGGATCAAATACGGCATTGTCTTAGATGTTCAGCTCCCAAAGTCCATATGAACATAGAAATAGTTCTGTGATKGGTACTAGTTTSTTRAAAAGAGATTAAATAGTAATAAAARCAGTRGTTTGCACAAYACRGTGCACWTGGATAAATTTGATTATGCCTTTYRTAGATMRWTGRCAWCCATGAAACTCAAGTTYAGCTCCAGAGGGAACTGTTTACAGCTGTAACAATTGGCTTCTCCAGTTTGCTATTTYGCAGCCACTTCTTCCTGTGGCACCAGAAACCTTTCCCCACATCTCCCTGTGATCTGCTCCTCACACCACACACAAACACTGTTAGTTCAAAGTGAGGGAACACCACAACATTTCAAGYRTTCTGCCATCTCAACCRGGCATCAGYTGTATGTCTCYCACTTCTTTTTACTCTCATTATCTCTCAGATACTTCTCCATCTTTATCCGATTCCAAACCCAGCTTTTCAAAGGACACTTTCATTTCCCAGTCACTAAGGTCAGCAGACCTTACCAGTCATGGGCTTTAATTTGGATGCCTGTCATTTTAATCACTGTTACATACCTACAATTACTGCCTCAGTGATTGCAGGGAAAGTCTCTGCTATTCCCCTCATTAGTCCCCCTTCTCCCATTTTTTTCTATTATGAACAGAAATTATCTGTAACCTCTCTAATACAAGAAACCACCCCYGAGCCTCACAGACTGTTTCAGCATTTCTGAACTCTTTCCATGACAGAAGCTATTGGGTTCTGAACAAATAACTTTAACACTGTAGGCACACACWAGGCTGTGAATGAAGAGCTCCCCTGCACTCTGACCTGGCTGTGCAGGGAGGGGACAMTGCAAGGGACAAGGCAAGGCTTGTCCTTGTCCTGCACAGCCTGTGCTGCCCTGTGGGCACTGCCAGCCTGGCTGCAGCGCTTCTCCAGCCTGTCTCCTGGGAAATCTGGGACAGCAGGCATGGAGGGCTGGGGCTGTATGCAATGTGCCTCAAATGTGACCAAGTGCAGCTGCACATCTGCACGCTCCCACAGCACAGAGGAGAACCACAGCCCAGCCATCTCCAAGGAATCCCACTGCAGAGAGGCCCATCTGCTTCCCACTCCTGTGGGCCATGTGCTCCATTTTCAACAGGAGTCATAATGTGCTCTAGAAAAAGCAGGTCTTAAGAGCCTGGCAGCAGCATAAATGCCATGGGATGGGTACCAATGAAGCAAAATAGGAATGTAAGCACTACAGAGCAAAAACAGAGCAATGCCTCCTAAGTCAGTCAATAYTGCCTTCTCACTATGCTGTAACCTTTAAAAACTGAAAGATTCCCCCTGCTTCTCAAAGTGTCTTTTCAGTTCTCCAGTCAGAGGAAGCAAATAGATTGCTTTGGAAATCACTATTAATGTTTTTTCTTTAACACAATCCAGCCACATCTGCACCCAGACTACTTCCTTAATCTTTTGCAGCATACCTTGCAGAAAGACCTGTTCAGCAACCTAAACTCAGTGATCCCCAAAATGCACATATCTTTACACTATCATTTTTTAGTGTATTTATTCCTCACTTAATTGTGTCATTAAAAAAAATTCAGACAGACTGAATTAATGGCAGACCTCACCTTCTGAAATTTCCCATCAGAGCATGAACGCTCATAAACTGAGTATTAAAACTGAGTTAGAGGAGCCTGGCCCAGGGGGAAATCACCTCTCCAAACCAGCCTCTGGACTCTGCAGTGCCAGTGCCCCCACAAGGGCATCCTCAGGTGGATTGTGAGACCCCCCCAGGACATCCCTGTGTCCCTCAGCTGCCCATGGTCCCACACAGCCTGTGCCTGACCCCCCCAGTGCTGCTCAGGAGCCAAACTCACACATGCCATGGCTTCAGAGAGGCAGCGGGGCTGTCCTCAGCCACCAGCTCTGCCCTGTCCCCTGCTCCAGGGCCATCCAGTGTCTCTTGGGTGCAAACGGCCACAGGGGACAGCACGTGCCATTAAATCAGGGGAGCAGCACATCCCATGAAACATCCAACTGGCACTTTGAGAACAAAGCAGGGATGGRGCGTGTGGTAGGATCTGACTTGACTTGTTTAATGGCATGCAAGAATGAGCAGAAAGCACTTCCCCCAGGCCTCAAAGCAGGTATGAAGATTCAAAAAAAACTAACACAAAATACATCCATGCAGCTGAACACCACACAAGCTGCTTGAAGACCACTAGGTACTCTGGCAGATGCATAACTAAACACCTGGGTTCAGAAAGGCCAAGCTAAAGGCTGAAGGTGCCAACTACCCTCTGGACGAGGAGTTGTAAAGAATCTTAAATTCATCATCACAAGTCCAGAYTAAAATACAATTCTGCACTTTAATTACTCATGGAAAATTATGGTAGCAAAAGAAAATGTAGACACTGAGGAGCTGACTTCTAATGGATTTTTAGATTTTTTTCAACAGCAAACAAAGCAATTGTAAAAGTAAACTGATTGTCCAAAAATAAACATACAAAAAGCCAAACTCTGAGCTCAGAGAGTTCTTTTTCATTAACTCCAGTAAGACAAAAAGACTGCCATGAACTAGAGTCACATCAGGAGACCTCTGGTTAGTAATGTACGGTCACAGTGACAGCTGTTGGATATACCAAAAGAGCTTTAACTCTGTATTTTTATGTGCTCTATGGCCAAGGTAGCATTCTAGAGCTTACACTTCTCATCTGGTTTTTCCCCTAATCCAACTGACCACAGTCTCCCTGATCAGCTCATAGGAGAAACTGCAAAGGAAGGCCAATTAATTATTTTCAGTTTGCTCTCACATGTCACAGTTCACAYCTATTTWGTGGCAAGAGAATTRYACACCTTGTGGAGCAACTCTCTACATGGAGACCAGCCTGCAAATAAAGATGCTTCATCGAAATTTCAGCCAACAAGAAACTCTGGGAAACCTGACACAGGCACAGAGTGCTGGGTGTGGGTGTGAACACAGCTGCTGAAAGCTCTTTCAACACAATTAAGCTAAGAACTGCATCAATAATGCAGTTTTAAATCTGAACCCCTCGCATCTCAAACCTTCACATTTCCCTTGACTATCTCTTCAACCACAGTAATTAGAAAAACCTCATCCAGATCTCAAAACCCACAAAATTGTCCAAAAGATGCTGTTTGGATTATTTAGAGGGAAGGGGGCATTTTTAAGGCTCAAGGCTGCACACTGGTCATGTCTCCAGGCATTTCATCTCTAATCRTGAAAGCCCAAACCATTTCACCTTTCAATTCTTTCAAAAGGTTATTGAACTGCCACGACTGCAGTCACCAGGGACACCTCTGCAAGAACTRAGAACCAAAAGTATCTTCCCATGGGAAGCAGAGCTCTGAGAGGTTCCTCTACCCACAGGACTTCAGAAGCAGTTCTTTTAGGGCAAAAGAAATGTATATTCCTGGCTGCAGCAGCAAACTGGGCGAACTGGCAAAGCTGCTGAATAGCAAGCAACACCATGGGCTGGAAGGGAGGCCATGCCATGGTCACTGCTGCCGCAGGCACCCCCAGCTCGGCACAGGGAGCCTCTGCACACCCCTCCTTCACCACCCCACAACACCCTCAGCACTCTGTGCCTCCTTCACCTCCCCACAACACCCTCAGCACTCTGTGCCTCCGTCACCTCCCCACAACACCCTCAGCACTCTGTGCCTCCGTCACCTCCCCACACACCCTCAGCACTCTGTGCCTCCGTCACCTCCCCACAACACCCTCAGCACTCTGTGCCTCCTTCACCACCCCACACACCCTCAGCACTCTGTGCCTCCTTCACCACCCCACA
>NW_026624016.1:0-74002 GCF_030028575.1 Malurus melanocephalus
TGTGATTTCTGTTTCCCATAATTAAGCTCCATAATAATAATTTGGGTAGCACTGGTAAGAGAATGAAGAAAAAAATAATATATTACCTCCTGCCCTAGCAGGATAACATATATTATTCCTCAGGCCAAATGAAAAAAAAAAAAGAAAGCATCTGAATATCCCCACCTAGTACACAAGTTTGGTATTTTATCTGAGCGTGAAGTTGGTGGCTCAGGTCCCTCTGTTTTCATTTTCTCTTGTGCTCTACTTTACATCCCAACTGTGGCTGCATTCAGCAGCACACATTAGTGATTTCTAAATCATCAGCTCATATTTAGTCCCTATTTTCAACTGCACACTAGAGACCTGCACCTATTCCACAAATAGAAAGAATCCAAATGCTTTCCCCTAGGCTCCTGCTTAGGATTTCATTATTAATTATATTTGAAGGTTATACAGTTAAAATACTAACTTTTTTATTTGAACATTTATATTAAGCTGCTGAGATTTCTAGCAGCTTAGCAGCATTATTTCTCCATAAGAAAATAAGCCTCTTAAATTTTGCACGCAGGCCTCTCATCTAAAATGAAGATTTTCAAAAGGCACTGAAAGGTAACACTGAGTTAATGATGTTTTTTAGACTGAGACCTCCAAGACTGATCACACAGAACTCTCACTTATGCACCCCCTTGACCTCAAGACCTTTTACCTGCTCTACCAATAATGTCTGAATTCAGATAAAGTTTAGCAAAAAGTTAGTTCTGGTAGATGCCTCTCAAATTCATTGCTAGTTACAATTCATTACATGGATTTACTATTTTCAATGCAATAAGAAGTTTAAATATTTGGTAGCAAATCCCAGAACACTGTATTTGACTATTTTCTCCAAAGATAATCAAGGTTAGGCATGAGAGCCACTCTTCAGGAATGGTGCACATTCTGGATAAGGAAATTTTTTTGCAACCAACTCCTATTTCACAACACAAACTGAAACTCCTCAATTTTAGATTACTGGCCAAATTTTGATTTTAGATATATGTTAGAGTAAATACAGAACACTGACACTTGTACAAAAATCCAGGATTATTTCTGATTTATGACTGTGTAAGAGAAGAGAATTTGTTTCACTGAGTCAATTTAATTCCTAGTCTTCTTTAATCAATGGATATAAGCCAAAAATTAGATACTTAATGGGTCAAATGCTGAAAAAATGTAAACAAAATTGTATGTGCAAAGAATGGAAAAATTTTTTTCAGATACATATTCTAGATTTATTAGTGACAACAAGACAAGCACCATCCTCTAATATATGTCAGAGACTGAATTTTAAACCACTGATTTTTTTTTTTTTCATTGTACCCTTTGCCTCTTGGTGCACCTCAAGCAGATTTTTGCTCTTGGAACTTTTTTGATTTTGATGTACAGAAAGGTTTATTTTCTTAGGTCAACATCACATTTCACAGCTGGACCTATCTACTTACAGATGTGTACAATCTCACAGAGAGTTCCCAGCATCCACTTCCTCTCTTTAAAGGATTCTTGCTGGTCTGCAGCACTGAATGTGCTCCTAGATCACCATGACCAGTAACAAAACCAAAAGTAACCTCATGGCATCGCTTTCAAGATGACAGCACCATAAAAGCATCCAACCACTTTGAAAAGTGAAAGCCCCTTCAAAAAAAGTTGACCTTCACACCTTGATAAATGACAATATACAAATACACCAAACCATGTTCTCTTCACAAGATCACAGCATGCCTTGTACCAGGTGACTTAGTTAAAGCAAAGGTTGTATCATTATAAGTACTCAGCAGTTACAATTGTATCACAGTCTTGAAAATTATCTCTTGGAAAATATTCCTGAAAGCATTACATAAAATATACTTCATATACCAAGAGCTTGTTATAATCACCCAAACTTTATATAAATACTATCCAACAACAGCTAGTTATGAAAATATTCAATGTTTAAACCTTAAAACATAGCAAAACAACACTGCATTTAAACCCCATTAAAGGAAACGTATACAAAGGGTTGGATCAGTTTTTCTCCATGTAAAAATAATGAGGAAAAGAAATGATAAGTTAAATAAAAATTTAAATAAAAGTATTTCCAAATTCAAGCCAAGAACACCAAGGAGCATCAGAGTGCTCTCTCTAAACAAGTCAGAATCCAACAACATAATTTTTAATCAAAGGCACAAAATGGTGGGCCTTGTCCTTGCTCTCTTGTCTTTTGAAAGGAGCTGTACCCACCCCTTGTGTCTTTTAACACAGTCAGGAAGCTGCCTGAGGACAGCCTAAGTTTCAGCATAACTTGCAGAGACTGTGTCTCGTGTGCCAAGTTCCAGCCTGGAGTGAATTTTTAACAGTAGAGTTATAAACCCGTGAAAATGGGGGGCTTACATCTGAACCGCCGACAAACCCTTCACTGCATGGCGCCAATAATAGACAAAACTGCCCCATTTTATAGCATGAGAAAAGGCTGGAATTCAGCTGTTATCAGGGATAATAATAAACTTCTGCTAGGGACTCAGCCTCTCAGCCTCAGATTTACATTCCCTCTGTCACTAAGAGTTTTTAAGTTAAACAATTTTACATGAAAACGCAGTACACAACATTTATATTACTGATGGCGTTTGTTCCAACTGCTCTTGTGCTAAAACACTGTGCAACTTTCCTCACTCTCCACCTCCTCCTCCTCCCTATCCTGAGACACCAGAACTGGGTATTGACCTGTTCACTCCTTCTACTCTTGGGCAGGACCTCATTAAAAAAAAAGAAATATATATATATATATATCCCCTCTTGCTACACTCATCAAGCCACTCGAAGAACAAGGGAAAGAAAGAAAAAAAAAACGACCCAGCAGCAAAAAAGCTGTAGGCTTGAAGTTTCCTCCTGCTAAAAAGCTGAGGTCAGATATGGAAAAAAAAAAAAAAAAAAAAAAAAAAAAAAAAAAAAAAGGAGGCTTGCTTCTCACGCAACAGACATGAGGGAAAAAAACCCATCTGGTCTAGAGGATGCAAAAGATCTCAAAGAGTTGTCACCAAAGTTGCCCCCAGTCACCAGCATAGAGATCAGATATTCAGATAAGTTCTTAAGCACAACTCTGCACTCCTTTGAAGTTTCCTTTTCTCCAGAAAACTATCCTTCACTCCCCCTAAGGAACAGAATCACATCAGTGACCACCAAGTTTAAATTTATCTGCCCAACGTCTATATTTTACTTTTTAATCCATCTCTCAGGAACAGCTTTTAACACATTTGGATTTTTTTTTTTCTGTCATAAAATATTCTATTTATTTCCCAGCAGCTGGTGTCAAAAAAGTTGTTGTTTTCTTTAAATATTACTCTTAAATAAATAAAATCTGTTTTCATATCATGTAAAATTAGTTTTGCCTGCTGTGAGTTTGTGGCATTACGAAGTGATCATTTTTCCTATGAATTATTCAAAATTAGGATAAAAAAAGGAGAATAAAAAGATGACGGACAATAGCATGCCATTCAATTTGTGTAAATGCTGCAGTCATACTAATAGTTCACTATGTGCAGCATAGATGAAACACTTTTTCTTTGTCAAATGTAGCCACTAACCTTAATTTAGTATTTCAGAGAGAGGTAGTGAAAGAGATTTATTTCGTTCTTGTGTCCCTCGTGACTTATCTAGTGGGGCAAATAACAGACATGTCTCTTTTTGCCAGCAAGATATCAGTATTTTAGACAACTTTTTGCTTGCTTATCATCTGTGCCATGGCTCAACTGGTCCTTGATGGCCTTTAAGTCTTTTTTTTTTTTTTAACCTATTCTTTGTTTAAGCCTCTGGTTTGACAGTGTCTCTCTGTCTTTCATGAAAAACTATTAGAATTGTTAACATTTCCTCTGGAGTCTTCATATTACCCTGTCTTTCAGAACTGCTGTAACTGCACAGCTGTAATTATTCTCACTTTGAATTCTGACTGTCATATTTGGAAGGGGATGAAGGGTGGGATTTTAATAAATCATTCAGGCTCCCCAAGGCATTTAGTATCTCACCAAATCTATGGTGAACTTTAAAGGGAAGGGCTTATGGACTTAATGTATAGAAAAACTAAGTCTTAGAATGCCATTTTCATCAAAAAGAATGAGAAAATAATAATAAATTTGTGGTTGAAACTAAAAAATGCTATTTCAAATGATTTGTCACTAAGATCTTCCTTGTAAAGGCATAAAACCAGAATGCTTTTATGAAGCTTCAGAATATGGTTATTTAGTAAAATAAGTCTAGTGCTAAAAGAGTAGGGTTTAGACTCATAAATTTTATCTATCATTACAACACAGAAATCAATCACTTAAATTCCATTTCAACTTCTACAATCCATATATTATGGCAATTAAAGCATTTCTATCACAAAAATGCCCAAAGTCAGATCAGAAACAATTCCTTGTACCATGCAGAAAGAGGGAGTCCCTACCAAATATTTTTAACAGGGGTCACATTAACCTGTCACAGAATGTTCTTCAGAAACATCAGCCTTCAGTATGCCATCTTTTGAGCAGGAAGAAATTTCAATGTTCAAAAAGAAAGTGAGGATTTTTTGAGGGAGGAGACTGGGTGTGGTCTATTTTTCAAAAATCACAGTGAATTTCCTTCAGAATACAATAAAAACACATTTAAATGAAAATCCTGGACCTGGAAATTGGAATCTTGGACTGTTTTCTCTGTCCAGTGCCATAAAAAGTGGAGTGTTTCATGCAGCAATGGTATGTTGATCACTAAGTCCTTCCACAATAAAGCACAAACGCCCCTGTTGTCAATTAAAAGCAAGATTATGATGGAGTGTCCCAAATTCCATTATCCCATAGCTACAAGCCATTGCTCTTTTTCTCCAATTTAATTTTTTAAAGTAGGTCATTCTGGTATACTCTAATTTTTTTTTTTTTTTTTTCCATCCATGCCAGCCCAATTTTGACTGAGTCTCTGCACTCTAGAGACAAAATAAAATTTAGATATTTATTTTATACAAAATTCAAGTATTTTTATCCATGTAACTCTCATCCACACCTTGCAAATTTCTATACACTATACAGTCACATGCTCTAGTCCATGGATATTGCTTGCATGGACTTTCAACATTTTTCATTTGTAGACTAATGTAAATGATAAATATTTCAGGCTTACTGGACACAATAGGGTGTTTAAAGCACAAAGCATCTCAAGACCCAATAGGAAAGAAAATCATGTTTCAAGCTATCCAAAAGGAAGACCCATTTGTTCCCAGGAGTCATCAGCCTCCTGCCTCCACACCAACATAGCTGCTTCACAGCCATCTCAGCAGTACCTACAACTCTGTGCTGTCTGGAGAATTTCCCCACTAAATTCCCTCTGTGAACCTTAGGAAACGATAGAAGAGACCAGCTGAGGAAAAGTCAAGTTTTACCTGAGCTTTAGTACAAATTAGAGAAGACTGTGAGTACTGTGTCAATGGCCACAGAGCAGATATATATGCTGTTTGCAAGACAAAAGGTTTCAGATCCAATTCTAATTGTAAGAAATCTCACAAACATTCTGATGGATTAAAATTCCAATTAAGACCTTCCACACTGTCCACTCTGATTATGGGGACTACTGGGACTTACCAGTGCATTCTACCCACAGCCACATAGAGAGCTACAGACTTCTCCAAATATTTAAGTACTCAAGTACATTATGGTATCCTTAGCACTAACTTTTGCTTTATTTTTGCTTTCTTTGGTAATACACACTCATTAGAAACACTGTAGTGTGCAAATGCACAAATCYACTGACACCAGGAAAGTTGCACTGATGTACACTGACTGAAATTATTGATAAAGAACTGAAGGGTAGGAAAGTAATCAATGCTAGTCAGCATAGTTTAAYGGAAAATAGGTCTTGTCAAAYAAACTTGATTTCATTCTTTGGTAACTATATATATTTTCTAAGCCTAAGAGCAAGCACACTTACAGTTTTATAAGCATTTGACTTAGGACTGCAGCAGAACATTCCAGTTCCATCAATGAAAGCATGTGTTGAACTGCTAACTAATGGAAGACCCTCAGAAATCTATCACCCCAAGGGGTCTTCAAACACAGTTGGGTTGAAGAAGATGCAAGTAGAATTAGTGCAACAACAACACTGTTTATAATTTTGATCAAAGACTCACAAAATCACTGCTGATAAAAATTTCCAGGTGAGGCAAAAACTGATAAAATATCAGGAGAACAGGTTATCAACAGATGGGAAGAATCAGGTTTTGCAAAACTTCTGTTCTTTCAAACAAAACTTTTTAGTAGAGCAAATCTTCAAGAAAAAGGAATGAACGCTGTATCTACAGGATGGGACATGAGTGCAGGTGGGGTGTGCTGCACCCTGGAAAACAATGATTCTGAAAAGGGTCACAACAAATAAACAGCTGAACATGACCATGCTGTGCAATGTGGCAAAGATGGCCAAAACAATCCCTGGAGGCATAAACAGGAGGTAGTGGGTAGGCTTGGGAAGGCATTTTTACTTTTCTCTATTGCATTGTTTTCTAAAGGGATCTTCAGTTGGGTGAAGAAAGGCGTAACGAGAACCAAAGTCTGGAACGTTATGCCAAGAATAAAAGAAAGAAAAGACAAATTGAAGCAGAAACAAATCCCACATTTTTAAACAGCAAGGGAATTGACCAGTGGAACAAAACTATCAATGGAAGGGAGGAGCTTTAACCTCCTGATGGCTTCAAGATGGAAAGAGTCTATTTGTGCAAAACTGGGTTCAAAACACGAATGACCTTTCTGACCTCAAGCCATACAAAAAGAAATTTCTGATATTACGTTTTATGTGACCTTCAGAGTCAAAAAGAACATTCTTCTTTCTGAGTGACCATAGCAAGCAGTCCTCACACAAAAGATGAGTCCGGCACACCAGAAAGGTTTCACTGCTTTGGAAGATTTCTGAGAAGAATTCTGAATTCTGGAGGCAGCCTGAAAAGACACTGCTCACATCCTCTGAAAAAAAAATGTGTGGCTTTGTTTTTTATTTGAGTGACTGTATTTTACCAGAGCATAGCTCAGTGGAGGGCCATCACTGAGAGTTCACATTCAAGCARYTCCCAGAGCTGGAATGTTTGGAGTCCTCTCTAGGTCTGTTTCTGGATTCACCTTCAACTTCACCTTGGAAACCAAGTCTGGTGCTATGTGGAGGAATATTATCCACACAGAAAGTTTAAAAAGTCATAGGATCCCAGAACTGAGCTCGAAGGGACCTTAAAGATCATGTAGTTCCAGCCCCCTGCCATCGGTAGGGACAGTTTCCATTAGATCAAGTCGTTCCAAGCGTTGTCCAGCCTGGCCTTGACCACTTCCAYGGATGGGGCATCCACAGCTTTTGTGGATGACCTGTCCCAGTACCCCACCACTCCCATGGAAGAGTTTGCTCCTCATATCTAATGTAAACCTGCCCTCTTTCAGTCCAAAGCCAATACTCTATGTCCTGTGACTATGTGCCCAGCTTTTGCCATAGGTTTTTTTTTCCCAGTCGTGACTCCTGGAATTCACAGATCCTGAAATTTGCTTCAAGCTTCAGGTTCAAGCATATGTGAGATGACTCTGAAACCATTATGTTTCAGCCTCTACTGTATTTTTCCACCCCCATGCTACTGAAAGTTCACATGAGATCCAAGAATGCTGCTACAACAGAAAAAAAAAAAAGGATTAATGAGATATTTTATGGCAGCAAATAGCTAATTTTCAAGTCCTACTTGAAAGCTAGAGCTGTAGAAATAAACAGCCCCCCAAATAACCTGCTGAGCACAGCATCAGAGCTGGCTTCAGAGGAACAGCACCACCTGCTGAACCATTCCCAAGGGTCCCTCCAGTAATTCCTGGTAATTCTCTTGACCAAGTACTGACCAGCAACTCTAAATAAATCATACMCCAAGATGGCACAGCTGCAGGCATTGAAAATGATGTTTTCCATTCCTAACTCTAGCTTCGATTTTTCCTCCTACCTGCTGTAAATGGTTCAGCTTATAAATGCAATCATTTTTTTGATGTCACTAAAACTATGTTTTAGTTACAGTTACAAGCAAATGTCACTCATCTACACACTCTACCTACTGCCTGAAAACAATATGATTTAAGGAGTATGTCAGCAGTAAGAAAAGACTCTTCCCACTGGATTAAAAATGTGCATTTTAAGAAAGGAAACACTTTTAGAAAGAAGGAGAGGGAGTCTTCTGTTTCTGTAGTTTATTTTTCTGCTTAATGAAACAAGGTTTCCAGCTTCTACAATAGCAGCTGCAAAGGCACTTCATTAATCTCCTGAGTGCACTGCCTCTCCCTGCATACCTGTAGCTGCCCTGCTCGAGACTYCTGAAAATTATCTGTTGGCATTGCTTCAACATTCTTATGAAATTAAAAAAAAAAAAAAATTAAAAAAAGGTATAGAACTACGTCAATTCTGCAACTTTCAGAAAGAGGGCGTTAACCAACAAGTTCATTGTCTGTACTTCTCCCATATTTCGAAGACATCCAGCAACTCCAACTTGCTCCCACTGAGAATAAATCAAAAGACCGTCTGTGGAGATCTACTCAAGTAAATGACAAACAGGGGAAGAAGTCATTACTGCAATCTCAACACAGACTGCGTCAAATGCCAGATGCTYGTTCAGGCCAAAGCCTTCAGGGATGATTAAAAAAACACACAAGAATTTTCAGGAGTGCTCAAGTATGCTAAGAAAACAAATGGCATGGGAAGCAAAGACTGCTCATGTCTCCTAACATCATCTAGACAATCTGAAAACCCCACATGACGAGATTCAGCCCAAGGATTTAGACAACTCAAGTTTTCCCAGCTTGTTCTGGAGTATTTAACTTGACTCATATATTGAAAATGGATGGATATACCCACATTAATGCCCTCTATATTAAGAGCAAACAACATCAATGAGCCTCAGACTTCACCATCTTGTGTTTTTTGTTTTAAAAATTAAGCACAAATTATGCAAGGGCTTTTCAGGGTTCTCAGATCCATATGGCAAAGCTATATAGAGGAAATAAAAARCTGGTGACAGGGCAGTACTCACAGGTCTGATTACTAATTACATTTGCTTCCTTTTACTTGCACCTGCCATAATTATGATAAAGGGTAGAGTTTCAAGTAGAGTTGATAGGTAGTTTTATGACAGAATTCCCTCCAGAACATTGGAAGATATCACACTTTTTACAGCTCAATATTTGTTAAAAGCACAAAGATCTTTTGTGTGATCCATGTCATGGCTAATCCACACTCAGGGATTTCCCTTACAGATGACCAAAATAGTCTATACCATGCAAAGTTTAGYTGACTCAAATTACAGAACTCTGTAGCAGCACGGAATGGAAAAAAAATCTTTGCTTCCAATTAATTTCATACATGAGTTTWAAAAAATAAAACCATAATCCCACCAAGTGAAAATTCTGGCTTGTGTTCCACTCAAAGTTTGAAGAACGAAAGGCAAATTAATATGTACACTTGGGTCTATTCATGCAGTTACATTTTAACTCTGCAGTATAATCTCTTCTTCTTCCCAATATCATAATATTTTTCCTAACTTGATCTCCAAGCTCGAGCTTCACTTCTATATAAACCAGGACATACTATTTTCCACATCCATACAGTGTACACAGTAATAAGAAAATCAAATAAAAACTACAGAAGTGGCCAAAATGAAGATAAGAGTGGGAGCTTATTTGCTGCAGCATTTTTTCCTCACTGGTGGAGTGACYTCCATAATGAAGTCCCTTCACTCACTAAAAAAACAGCTCTTCATTTCAGTGTCCATTCTAACAATAAACTACTAGAAAAACACTTGGTAATACTTATAAYGCAATAAACAAAAAATGCCATGCTGCCACGAGGAGAACAAGCTAGTTAAGCCCAATACTTTCTTTTTTAATTCACAGGAAAAAGTAGAGCTGATTAAGGAGGAGCTAGTCACTCCCACCAGCTACCTCACCCCTCCAACAACAAAATGAAGGTAAATAAGACCTTAGAGAACAGGCAGTTGAACAGAGGACTGAAATATCCCATGCATCAGGCAAAAGTCTGTAATATTATCTAGAATGACAGCACAGCCATTGTTAGTGCTGCCAAAGCACTGCTTGCTGTATCACCCCAGGTCCTGGGAGAATAATAAACTAAGCAGATTAGACAGAGACTGATGTCTGTGCACCGCTTCCACCTCCGCCGAGCACGGCGCTGCTCCGCGCTCCAGAGCTCAGGTAAACCCATGGAACGGGGATTTGGCCTCGGTGGGGCTGCTGCCAACAACCAGGGCCTGTTTATTATTTAACAGTTGGTATTGCTACAGGCCTGGCACCGCCAGAGAGCAATCTCTGCTCCAGCAAGAGCGAGCCTGATTACGAGAGCACGGGAGCCAAAGCGTGTTTGCCATCAKCGGCGAGAAACCCARTGTCCCCAACAGGCAYTTACAGCGGCGTCTGTCCRTCCATCCGTCTGTCCCCTGGRGCACAGTAAAGGAGAGATGGTGGTCCTCGTGTGGGGCAGGGATGTAAGGTTTTTGACAGGATGGTCCTCAAAAYGTAGAGTGCTCCCTGTACTGGTACTGGCYKGTCCATGTMCTSCTCCCCATTTTTATGGGCCCACACRCAGCCTCAGGCRTYTGATGTCACCCAGGCCTAAAATAAAAGTTCATCTCCGGGCAGGGCAGRAGACAACAAAGCTCCTGTGCATACAGTCTGCTTCACCTGCCAGGAGGGACAGAGTGTCACAGAGAAAGKASTGGAASAGGCTGCCCRGGGAGGTTGTGGATCCCCARCTCCGACARCGCTCAAAGCCAYGGTGGGTAARGCCTTGAGGAACCGGGTCTGGTGGGAGCTGCCCCTGCCCATGGCCATTAAAAGGTCCATTCCAACCCCATTCCCTTCTGTGATTCTCTGAGCTCACCAGTGTAACTCCCATGATTCACAGAAAGGCGGCACTGACAAATAACTTGGCGTTAAAAGTTTTCTTCACTTGTGCTGGAAGTTCATCCCTGTGCACGAGAGAAATCTGGAGCACATCCCTACACACGGATGAATTTAAACTACTCCARTTTTAAAAATTTATTTACAGGAATGAACAAAGATTCAGTCACACTCTATAACAGAAATTGCAAAGTATGGAATTATTGAGTAAATGCAATTATCAAGCGCCATGAATAAATTATACTGGGTCAACCCTCAACAATCCACTGCTGTCATAAAAAAGGAAGATCAGACCATGTTGGTGATGTGAAGCCTTCAGTTTTAGCTTGCTTGTTTAAATGCTACCTCACAAGAAGCTAATTGCATCTGATGGCTGCTTCTCAGTCTGTACAAAACAAGCTAAATGATCATCTCTRCTTCCTGACGAACAGGCACTTTCTCAATTTTGGTGAGAATCAGTGCAAGGGTGGGCTGCTGGGAGCCATGCAGTCACTTGAATCGCCACCACTGGTTTGCTACGTGACACTGAGACCCAGTGGAAAGTGACTTTTCTCACGTCCCCCCTTCGTGAAATGGGGAAAAAGTTTTTTACATTCGTTGTTTTTCTAACAACTGACTCTTTAATATTGATGAAGAGCTTAGCAGTACTGACATGGTATGTGTGCTTAGAAACACAAAGTTTGATTTTATTCTGCATCACTACAACAGAYCCTGACTGGTCTCATCAGCAGAGGGGCAGCAAATGCAGAAGCCTGTGGAAAATAAGTTTTCATTTTAAGTTGAGGTCATTCCCAAGTTAGGAACAGCCAGGAATACACTAAAGCAGGATCCTCCAATGGTCTCACCATGCTCAGGAGCATCATGAGGGATCCCATAGCCAGGGAAAACTGGAGCCTGCCACAGCTTCTGGGCAGCACAGGAAAGCGCTACTCAGACAGGTGGTTAGAAGCACAAACTACCACCTGCTCCTGGATCTCTTGTCAGTGTTTTTCCCAGCTGGCTCTGGCCCTGGCTGCTTTCAGCTGGCCAACAGCAGCTGCCCCGTGCTGCTGGAGGGAGATGGCTGCAGGAGAGGCGGTGGCAGAAGCTGCGGACCCCTTCCCTGCTGCCTCCCGCACAGCGCTCTCCTTCCATGAGAGGGGGACCAGGCTGGGGATCCTATTTAGACGCCCTAATTTAGTAAAAAACCCCTTGGCTGCAGCACACACAAGCCACATTCCCACCTGCAAACAGCAAAACCAAGAGGGTGTGAAGCAGAGCCTTCCAAGGCGATGGCTGCACGACCCCGAGGTGCGGCGAAGGGTGGGCAGAGCACGCTCAGCCACGATGGATGTGTGCAGACTTCAGTCCCCAGAGCTGCCAATTTGGCACTAACACATAATTTGTGCTAAATAACCTTTCAAGAATTCCAACACAAATAATGTAATAATAGCAATTAGACCCTTTACTAAGCRTAGCTGTATCAGCCATGCAGTCCAGTCATTTCACAGAAGGTAAAAAGCACTTGACAAAGGAATCTGCACCTTCACAGGCACTAGAGGTGTGCAGGTATATGTAATAATTGCATTCCTTGTGTATTAATGTTTGCATATAAGAAATGCATGCTGAGCTAGCATAACACCTCCTTCCTCAAATAATAACTAAGTTTCATACTGTGCCTGAAGTGCTCTTTATATAGTACACAGAAATGGGTTATGTAAAGATTAGAGCTGTGAGAGTTGTTCAAAACATAACTAAAAATCTAGTGGTGAAATCCAATTCTAACCTGGGTTTCCCCAAAAGAAAACTCAGGCCAATTTTAAACAAAGGTCTGTGAATTTTTTGGATAAATTTGACATTAAATCACATCAATCTTAACCAATAAAGAGAAAGAAGAATAGAAGGAAAATAAGGAAAGGATAAAATGGGGTGGAAAGAGGCTGGAAAAGAAAAAAATACGTAACAGGTGCAGTAATGTTTCTTCCCTTCTTCCCATGCTACTGCCCTTCTTTCCCATGGTGAAAAAGGAAAAAACAGCCCCCAGCTTTCAGTGAGCAAATCTTGTTATTCTGGAGCCATGGTGCAATGTGTGGAGCTCAGGGTGTTCAGATGCCTTTGTGTGTATGTGCATCGTTACTAGGAGATGACTAGATTTGGTACCAGGATAATATTCCACCATTGTGTGGTGTTTTTCCCATCTGATGTTGCCTTTTCCCCAGTTTAAAAAAGAGAAACTAATAAAAAAGAAAATTAAAAAAGATACAATAATTGTTACTGCACACTCTAATGAATTACTGTGTTCAAGGTTCCTACAAAAAAAAGTAATATTATACTCGGCTTATGTTTTAATTGATTTATTAATATTTTATCACAGGAATGTAATTTAAGCTCCTCATGATTTAGATCTCATAAACCTTTAGCATTTTGCAAATTCAAATTCCAATTTAAAGCCAGGGCGAGCAATTAACTTTTCTATCATCTTGTCAGGGGAGAAGGTTCGTGTTTAATTTGAGACAAAGTGACAGAAATATATATACACTGTATGTATTACCCCAATTTAATTTATGAGTCAGCACCATCCACCTTCCAAATGTAGATTTAATGGGAGGGGAGGAGGGAGTGGGGGGAAGACCCCCTGCTATCGTGGCACTTGCTGCAATATCTGCCCCAAATTCACWATGAAATACTGCCCCTGGCTTATTGAGATACAGGGCTAGATTGATTACAGCTCTATTTTCAACCCTTTTTGTTTTAATTTCCTTTCACTCATCACTTTCTCATATAAGAAYGCTCTCTCAAATGTCAATTAGCATTTTCCAGCCAGCAATGGGCAGTTGAAGCCACAACAGGTATTCCCACTGCCTGGGAGGCCCACATATTGCCTACTATGCTGCTTCCTACCCCAAACAATCCCCCCAAAAGGCAAATATCAGACAAAGAAAACTCCCCATAGGATTGACAGGAGTTAATACCTGTGGGGCCAAACCCCGTAGTCCTCACTGCTGCACCACTTCACACTGAAGTCACACTGAAGTTCTGCACGGTTCTTGCTTGATTAAGGAGGAAACAGAATAAAAAGTGGCGCTACTCAACTATTCTTGCTATTATTTCCCACCCAAAAAGGACTTYCCAACCTCTTTATGTGTAACGAAGGAAACATGCAGTCTAAATTTGCATGGGCAAAAATTTGCATGAACAAAACAAACAGTTGGTTAACATTTGCATGTGCTGTTTTAATAAAGTAAGGGAAGGGCTATTCTATGGCCATCTGCCRGAGACTTTCCAGACCTGCTGTCCTCACAACACAGCGAAACTCATGAGGTGGAAAGGTGACTGAGAAGATGGCCCACATGTTACCTACTGGTTTTTGCTGTGTTCCTAAATACTTACAGAAAACAAGCTGTGTTTCAGCTTTCCAGGGAGAAGAGGATTTATTGATATGTGAGAACTTTGCCATTACTGTCAGCAAGCCTGACAGTCCTATTGTATCAGAGGGAGTTGYTCCAGAAAGGAACCAGGGGCTCAATTCCAACACTTCTATGCACAACCAAGATGAATCTCGAGAATCACAAACTCTTGATGCTGCAGATTCATGCCCAGAWAGTCCAAGATAYTGGAATAATCAGGTCTTAAYCTCATTTACAGAGCTATCACACACACTGTATATGTAGATGAAGCTCTACATCCAAAACTAAGTAAGTAGAWTTTTAAGTTTCAATGTTCGACAAGCATGTCAGACGGAGCCAAGTCAGAAACATTCTTTCTCCTCGTGAAATGAAAATTTTGGCTTTCATCTTCAAAACATTTGAAAATCAAACTTCTTTGAAATAAACAAAAAATCTCCACCAGCTTAAATTAAATTAAATATTTTGTTTTACTAATTCCAACGCATTTATCTAGAATTCTTAGGCACCTTTAGCATTATTTTTTTTTCCGTAGAAACAGAAGTAGAATGCTCTTGTATTGAAAAATCCTGAGTCCCTTAAGCAAACAAACAAACAAACAAACGCATTTGTGTATATGTACACAGATGAAAAGTTCATCCAAAGATTTTCTCCAAAACCTCATATGCAATCTCATAGAAGCTTRCAGTCAAAATCTGTGTAGCAGAAAACAGACTTGAGATGCAGTCATTAYACAAAATCCAAGATGCAGAAGATCTGATATCCAGCCATATTTCACTCTCAATACACACTGGACTTAAAGCCAAGCTTGAAAATCTTGTTTCATGCCTGATTCATTTATGAAGCTGAGCTCTAATTCAAAGCCTTATCACTCTCTAAACTCAGGTAAAAAGAGCTCTGCTGTCATGCATATTTTTAGACAAATTATAACAGGGTCTTGCAATTTCCTTTGTTTAGTGGTGTCTGCACTGCTGGTAGACACCAGCCCACACTGGCATCRCTGCTGAGGTGTCCTAATACTTGTCTGAAAAATACTATTAACTGCACATCACAGGCATTTGAAGTGCATAAGAAAACCATAAACTTAATTACACTGGAGTAYTGGTGTGATCTCACATGAAATTCGAGCTTCTGTTATTAAAAATAGGGAGATTGCATTTACTTAATGCTTCTTACAGTAAACCAGCCAATTCTAAACTTTCAAGATTGTATAATCAGACAAAACAATACTGGGGGAGGGGTAAGAGGCTGTCTGTGGAATTTACTAGCACAAACATTTCACATGTCAAGCAGCAAAAATTTGTTTATCCTGCTAAAAAGAATATTCCTTGAATTACTATTGTATATGAAAGAGCATAGCTAGTCAGACTGCACAGCATAACAACTCGGACTAGAAAAATTTTCAGAAAAGATTGGTTGCTTTACCCCACCCTGAAAATATCCCAACATGTTCTGCATTTCAATCAGCTTTTAAATTATTAGATCTTTCCTTAATGCTCCACAGATCTGTTCATCACACTGGGAATACTGTCTCCCTTTTCCATGAACTATCCACTCGTAGGTTGAGAAGAATTTTGGTTTTGTCACTTTCCTTCTGTTATCCAAGATTTACCTGTCCGAGCCTATGAAGTTTATCTGGAAAAAAAACCAGTGAGGAACTTCCACTTCCAAGACCACAGCCATGAAAAAAAAATGGATTGTACTTAAACTAGGATCATAAATCCCATGCATTTAGCAACACCCAGATTTTAGATACTGAGCTGAACGATGCTCCTTGGAATGAATCACATTCAGAGACACTGACATCCCTATGGTACCCTTGCACTTGCAGGTCTCCATTTAGAGGTGGTAAAGGCAGGGGCGGAGGGGGGAGGAATTAAATAACCTACCCAATCATTCYCTAACCTTTAGAGTAGCTGAAGAGGTATATTACACAATGCCATTAAACCATCCCTTTGCTTGGAGAAAAGTAAAACCACCCCCCTTCATTTCTCTTCTAGTGCCCACCAATCCTACTCCCACCTCTTCGCTCTCTGGGACTCTGATAAGGGAAGGTGTGTATGAAGCAYAGTGCTTTCCAGGAAAAGGCTTGCCAAGCATGCCTACCTCATAGAAATTCAGAAGTTTCCAGAGGTTAAAAAACTTTTCCAGGAGAACAGTCTTAAATCTGCTCATGACATGAACCTGCCATGAGAACACACCAGATGGACTCTGAAGACAAGGATGTTGAATCTTACTTCTGAAYATTACAATTTGTATATTTATATTAGGAAAAGAAGTTTAATTTTTATATGTTTTATCATCAAAGATCTCTCCCAAGGGCTCCAGCAGGAGTGTCAAATCTTTCAAGTCTRCATTGTCAGAGCTTTTATGCAGCAATGTTTGCTGTTCATAATGCATTACTTTAGACCTTCACAACTGACTTTGACTTGGRAAAAAAAMMCCCAATGTTCCCCATTTCTGTGAATTAACAATGCCTAACAATGCTTCCTTCCAGCAAGCAATGTGCAGTCACTCTGCTGTAAGTGCTCAACAGAAGCACTGCAGATTGTAACACACAAAGTAAAAGTAAAATTGTCTTTTAGTGCATTGCAGTAGTAGTATCCCACCTAGAACCGAGTTCCCCTGAGGTAAATCCATTTAAAAAGAATCTTTAGGGTGGGCATGAATGGGGGAAGAAATAATCTCCTTCCAGACTTCTTGAAAATTGGCATTCAAAAATAATGTTACCWTATAGTCCTGCAAATCAGCGTAGTTTTGACTCACTCTGCCTCCACTACCAAATTACAAAAAACCCAAAAGACARCCCAGAAAGACACCTTAAGAGATTAAAAATAGAAGTAGTAGAATAACCTGAGAGGCAGGGCCACTCTTTGTGAAAGGGCACTCTTCAAAAAGTAGCTTCTGAAGCACACCTACACAATTCATACAGTACTTTATTTAACGTTCCTTTTCATGTTTGCCCAGGTTCACGTCAAGGGTACTGCGACCGAAGGTATTTCCACAGCAAACTTTTCATGTCCGCTGCAATTTTCCCTTTCAAATTCAATACAGTAAAATGAAATGAAGCAAAATGAAACAATCTTTATATACCAGTTCAGCAAGCATTCCCTAGACCTCATTGTGCTGCATCTCTCATCAGCTCTCATTTACTCAGACAAGACAGAAAAGATTTGCAGTTCCTATTACATTTTCCCACCCTATTTCCCATTCTGTGTGTAATTTTTTTTCTTCAAATAATACTGATTGTGTCAACTGGAGGGAAAAAAAAAAGAAAGAAAGAAAGAAAGAAACAAGCACTCTTTGTATTCTCTCTGTAGTAATAAAATACGAAAAAAAAAGAATTCACAAGAAAACAGCTGAATTCCCAGTACTTAGAAAACGGACCTGGCTACAGACAGACACACTCTACTTAGAGCAGCATCTCCCACTAAACTGTCAAAGTGTCAGGAAGAGTTGTGTGCACTTTTGTCAGYGAATAAATGTAGAACATAGGGCATTTCCTACCAACTAAAAGTCAAGAATCCTGGAAATCCCAATTTCAGTAGGAGAGTTAAAAAAAAAAAAAGTAAAAAAAAAGTCTTTTGCATACCAGCAAAGTGATGCAAGACCAGGGTAGACTGTTACTACTGCTATTGACTTTACTTTTTCTTTAAAGGAAATCAAACAGAATGTTTTAAAAGTAGAAATAGTGAAGCGTTAAAATGAGTAAGTGAACTGGTAAGAGAAAGCAGAAATACTAGCTTGYTTTGCACCCACCTAAAGATGTCTGATTTTACAAGCAACTCAATTCAAGCACATTTTTTGCTTTAAGCACATGCATGCCCATACCGTAATCTTGAGAATAAAAGCACCCTTTCATTTTCCCCTATGTTCTGCCTCGTATACTAAACAATTCCCAGTGTTTGCAGTAAGTGAGGCAGCTGCTCCTAAAGAAAACAGCCTCTTACTAAAGAATTTCCATTCCACCTCAGACCAGGTCCATCAAGTATACAATGAGAAGACTGACTCCCACCAAAACCAGCATGTTAACACACGCAAAAAACATGAAAAAGCACAGGGAAGTTGAATTAAGGTTGCTCTGTCAACCTCAATTCTGGTGTTCACAGGTTGGACTTTAGATAAATGAAATACGATTTCACCTTTTTTTTTTTTTCATGTATTTAATTTCCTGAATTTTCAAACAGCCAAATGAAAAAAAAAATCTGCTACATACCAACATATCAGTATTTTGTGGCCATCAACAGTACAGGAACCTGCAGGACCACCAGAAAGACCTCGGCCTCTTGAGGTCATTAAGAATCTGATTGTCACAGTAGRTCCTTCTTATTTTCATGGAACAGCTATTGTCAGGGTGTTGAGATGCACAAGCATAGAGCAGAATAAAGAAAATACATCCCTGCCACAGAAGTCATTCACTTGATTTCATTCCAAACCACAAAAAACACAAGAACTCTTAGATGTTATCAGAAGATTTTTGCATGGGCAAAAGCAAATATTTTTCTCTAGCACCAGATTTGTAAACAGCCCACCTGAGGCAGAAGCAGCTCTTCCAAACTTACRTTTAAAGCTACTAAAACTAATTAAAAATTGTTACCTGTCAATAAAGCTTATACTCAAATGAGAGTGATTTCTGAGACKSTAACTACAAGGCAGGGAAACTTGTGTCTAATAAATGTAGATAAGGTGCAGGAAAGAGCAAAAATGAAAGTGCTAGGCCATTTGGAACATCAGAGACATGTAATTTTAACTTACAAACACAACAGAAGCATGGGTTCAAGGAAAATTCCACCTAATAGGAGAAATGGTAACTGATTAAGCTGAATTCTTCCTACACATACATTATGTWCCAGCAGTTATGAGTTTAGTGGACGAAAGTACCTGCATCATTCCCCAAATCTTCTACACAATCCCGCTGTCCTAGRGATTAAGCTGCTGGTAATAACAATTAAGTGAAAAAGCAAAGATTTTTTTCAAAGACATGGGAGAGAACTGTGAAACAGGAACARAGAGGCAGGAGGGCTCTCAGCCAACAGGAATTTTGTCATCTGCAACAATTTCAGTCACTTCCTCCTCAGAGAAGGAACACATCACCCTCATCACTGCTGAATGAACTGAGGGCACAGTGGAGTTATTTGTTAATTAGATTAAAACTGTCTTGATCCTACCAGACAAATCCTACATGGCTTTCCTCATGGACCTGAAGRTCCTGCTTTACTAAGGTTGCTGCCACCACAGCCCTCTCTTTCACTGGGAGCAWAARGACAAATTCAATGTTTTTGAAGGARGAGAAAAACAAACCACCCACTATTCACCTGGTAGTGCTCCTAAGAGGCACCACCCTGCCTGTACTCCCAAAACTGCACTGCCCCTGTAAATGTATACATTACAAACATACAGGTCTGGAATTTACAGTCAACAAACAGCAATACAAACAATCACAGAGAATGTATAAACATTTGGAGGAGCAAAAATACTCAGTCTGGTTGCACCACACACAGTGTTTATTTATCTCCCTCGAAGAAGATCAATGGGAGAAGGCATTCGAAACAAGTTTTTAAACAATGTGTCACTTTGTGTTAGTTTATGTCAGTGGGGCTTCTTCCAAGTACTTGTGTCACAGTAAGATACGGATATGTTTAGATAGTTTTCTTGTTCCTTTACTCCAGTCATGGCAGCTGGGCACGAGAGAACAGAGAGAAGGGCTGCTAGTCTGATTGAGTTACTGATTTAACATTTAGAATCTTTGCAGCTCAAGAGAAAATTGCTGTGTATTTGTAACCTGAATGCAGGTCAGTAACTTTAAAAGGTCAGGCTGAACATTTAAAATCTTATTGTTACTAATTCCCCACCAGCTCCCAGTTGTGTGAATGCCAATGAGCAGMCTCAGCTCCTGCTGGGCTGAGTAGCAGTTAGCCCGCACCTTTGAACACCGGCTGCTCAAGAAAATGCAAAAGGAGTTTTGAAGCAATGACTTTCTGCCATACAAGCAMATGAATTCCCTGTTCACTCAGGGCACACATAATGCATAGGGGGCACAGATTTCCTTATTGGGGTGTTCTCATTTGTTGCTAACCCATCAGCCAAGGCAACTGAGTTTTCTCCATCCACTTATTCCACTCTTTAGGAACACGCAAGCTGTTTTGGTGCCATCTTGCACTAAATTTACACAGTATCACAAGATTTGGTGATGCTTCTTAATTCAAGTCTCCACAGTACACAGCATTTCTATAATCCCTTTAGTTCAGAGATATCAAAGCACTTTGCAAACAATACACTTGCCTCACAAACCACCTCCACTCCATTAGAACCGTGTCATTAACCGTATTTTGCTATCAAGAGAAACTAAAGCAGAGCAAGGTGATGCAATTTAGCAGGGTTACAAAGAAAGCAGTAGGATTAGGAGCAGAATGTGAGTTTTGCCTTTTTAGCTCCCCAATTCATCAGAAGGCCAGCCATCTGAGACAAGAAGTTATGATTATGTCTCAGGTAGATTTGTATTTCTAAGATGCAAATACCATGGTGTGGGTTTATGCTATTGGCCTTTCAAGGGTGTTTTGACTCTACAGAAACTTTTAGACACTATGGGGAAATACTTATAGGAAAATGAAAACTTCTGAGTTTTCTCAGGATTTTACTCCCACTTGAGAAGATGTGGATGCTCAGACAGTAAAGAATTCAGAGTCTCAGGACACTGGTGTCTGGTGTCTCCCCCTCTYACTTAAGTTTATTTATACCACATACTTCCCTCCTCCAGATCTAAGATACCAGACTTGATGCTGGACCACTGGTTTGTCTAGATTTCTAACACCAGAATGAACTCATAAGAATAGATGAGCATTTGTGACCTTTTATTTGGCAGCAAGCACGTTTTAAGGATCAGTGTCTTGTGGAGTAGTTACAAAGCCAAGAAGGCAATACCATTAATTTTCAGCCTCCCGTTTAAGCCATATATTAATTATGCTTTGCTTTACTTCCTACCTTAAATATATGTGAAAATTTTTCATCATTCCTCATAAGTCAGTACCTTCAATGCTGAATTTTTAAAGGAAAATTTCTCTTGCATTGCTGGTGCAGTAACCTTCTAGTACTGAGGGCCTTATATGAAGCAGTCTTTTGTTTTAATGATTTAAAAAAATCTCTTAAGATCCTTTACCCAGGACTTTTATGGGCAAGTAGCTTTCTGCTCTGGGAATGTCATCTCCATTACTAACTGCAAAAAATAATGCTTATGTATCCCACACCAATACTGAAACATAATCACAACAGGAATACTGGTTAGATATTAGACACTGAGCATAGTAAGAGAGACACACTGAATCTTCARTAATTGTCAGGAGAATGTAGCTTACTGAAAACACATCTTGTTTCACAGGAACACAAAATTTATAATTTAGTGCTAAAAGGGAAGAAGAAACACAGCCAAACATTCTTTACACTGATAAGGCATCCTACATTCCTACAGCTTTTAAAGGCATTACATTGAAAAGGAAACACATTTTGTATGCACATACAGGACTTCCAGCCATAAAAACACATGAACTGTCATCATCCATGTTACATTACCAATATCTCACTTACCAGTGCTTAAAAGGTGACTGTTAGATTGACCAAACTCCCTTAATTTGTAATTTTTCTAGTTATGCACCCCGACCTATTAAGTGGGCGCACCTTGTACCCTTCCCATTAAAAGACTCCCCTGCAATACATTTCCCCAAATCAGTGCACTCAAACTCCTACAGAAATTAYCCAACAGCATGAGCTGACTTGGAAAAAAGTCTGCCTTGCTGTGAAAGAAGAATTACCCCACCAGAACTATCCCCCTCACGGCTTTCTTTTTTTTTYYTTTTTTTTTWATTTACTTTTTAATGGAAGCAAAAACCCCTATCATCTCACCTACTCCTCTTTTAATAAGGAATGACTGCCGTGACTACCCCCATCTAGAACCACCATTCACTGCCAGCACCTCTGCTCTCCTCGTGTGCTTAGAGAATAACTGATTAGCACTTTGCATAATTAACCTGATTAGCACTGTGCATAATCAAACTGATTAGCACTTTGCATAATTAAAAAGAAATAATAATAATAACAATAATAAGCAGTAGGTAATAGCAAAAGCTGCTAGTCCCAATGCCTGTTCGTTAGCTCTAGGATTAGTTTAGTGTGGCATATTTTATTTCTTAAAACTATTCCTTTAAAGATGCATAAGCTCCTGAGAGGTATAGGTTTAAAAATTCTCATTTACTATCAAGATCACTAGTGGAAAAAAATTAGCTGTTCCACTACTACAACTTAGGATTTCCTGTGTCTCCCACTGCTGAAGCTGAAGACGTTTAGCAGGATGGATTCCTGATCTGATGGACCAGGGTCTGGTTCCCATATTTGTCTACAGTACTGCTATTGGATTCATCAACACAGGATACAGAAGTCTTACATTTTTTAATGCATACATATGCTTGCAATGTAATTCAACAGTAGGAAAGCTCTAATATTGTTATTATTGTTGAGATGGGTAAGGTAGCAAGATGCGTATCCTCAAAAGCAGGCAGGCACTGAATTCTCTCCTGCCCTGAACAATTCCTCCAGACCACAGGAAGCAGGGGAAGGAAATGGAAATAATCAGATCCCTGCCCCTAAGTCTGCATTGCTTGCCCCCCATTTGAGAATCACTTATCTGTATATACATTTTACAACCTCATGTGAGAGACAGAATGTACTTTGTTTGCTAGCCTGTCCCATTTCTGGTGTAAATCTCCCAATTAGGRTTCCAGGATTAACAACCACTTCCCAAAATCTGAAGAATGTGCACAACTACACCTACCTAGATTGTAAATTCTCTCTAAACATCCATCCACATTAAATGCCTGCACCACAATTCAGCTCTCCTGGACATTCAATACCAGAAAGCCTGGAATAGTGTTGCCCCAAGTGAGCCAGTAAAGAACATGGCCTCATCCCTTCCAAGTCACCAGGAATATCCCATGTTACTCCTCACTTTAACCTCATCTCTCTAGCACCATTATATTACAGCTCAGATTTCCTTTGCAGTCCTCACAATCTTCTCCTTACACATCCCACTATGCCTTCAAGAGCACCTGAAACATCCACTGCCAAATCTCCATGACATCCTCACAATCACCCTGCCCACATTTCTCACTGATATCTGCTGACTGCTCAACCAGGGTTTTTGGGACACTGRGCAGCTGTGGGGTCAGCTTGTTCTGAGTGATCAACCTGGCTTTCTTTAGCTGTTCAGGAAGGAATCAGTGCCCAGACTGCACACACTGCTCAGATGCAGCACACTGCATGAACTGGTCCTACAACTGTGGCAAAAATAATCCCACTTTGACCAAGCTTCCTTTGTAAGCTCTCTCTCATAAAGTCAGCCAGTGTGAAACTGAGGGGTGGAAATGGCAATAAAAGATAATCTTACCATAATTAGCTGGAAATGAACTACCAATGCACAGAGGTCTCTCCATCACCCCAAGCTAAAGAACCCRTATGAACAACAAAGGGTGCAGAGCTAGTTACTCCACAAGTTGTTTAGTTTCAGTAAAAAAGTGTTGCTGTAGAGATTTCTCAAGTCCAAATGTTCCTGGGGAAGGTAGTTCCACTAATTCTGGGAAGRAAGCCAATTCCTTGGCTTTATATGTAAATATTTAAACAACATTGTRTTTATACACATATATTTTATACACATATACATATATGTCTCTAGACTTCCAGACATGCAAAACTGCAACAGAAAAAAATAGGCAAGTTAACATAGAGCTATTGTCTCTGCCTGAAATCATGATAACTGACCATCAGAACAAAATACAACACTTCAAGATAATGGAGCCATGTCACCTCTGTGTACTAGTCCACCCAAACAGAAGTGCTGAAACAGCAGGAGTTGAAATTCAAAAGGTAGAGAGAGAAAAGTCAGATTTCATCTCCTTAGAAGTGACAAGAAAATAAGGTTTATCTGTTTTAAATCTTTCAGAGCCCAGATGGATATAAGTGCTCCATCCACAGGTGTGGAATCMCCAGCTTTGGATGACACAAAGATTCACACTCCGAGAATTTTAGTGTTATGACACCTGACAGTAAAGGTGCAACTCCATGTTTAGAAAGGTCACTGCTGCTTAAGGTTTAAATCAGGTCCATACCTCAAAAGGGATAACTTGGCAGAAAATGCAAGTGAAAGAATGGAAATGCAGCTGGCACTGAGATTTGGTGAATAAATAAAATGGGGGAAGAAAAAAAGCTTTAGAATTGTTAAGGAGGGGGTTGATAAGATGGAGGAAGATGATTTAGTGAGAAAAGGTATCCAGTCAGAGCATRCAATGAATAAATCAATCTATGAAAATAAAATTTACCACATGAATTCCGCCTCTCTCTACCCGGTAAGCAGAAAACACACCCTAGTATAAGGTACATGTGTGTAAATTTACATGATTTAAAGAAAGAAAATACTTACGAATACAATATTTACATGTCTGTATGCATAGCACAGCCAGTGAGTTTTAAGAACACAGATGTGCACATACATAAAAAAMCACACAGAAAATAGGACCAGGAGTAGGGCAAGCCTTTTAGAAAATATTTTAATGGCTTTATAAAAAGCTTTCACCCAAGTTTGAGGGGCTTTTGCAATCTTACATTTTTCTATTGCAAAATACACCTGCTTTCTTCTCTTTTTTCCCYCTAAACTAAATATTTCTTCCATCTAATGACTCTCTTTATTAGACAGCATCTAATTTGCATACATTTACATACAATTTAACTGCTAGCTTGTGAGAACAAAGAAATGGCTCTGTATTGCACTGAAGGACAATACCCAGAAAGGAAGGTATAAAAACCAGCTAGCTCGGTGGCTGTATATTCTCTTTGTTTCAGAAATACTAGGAGTTTTAAACACACTACTTAAAGGGTGAAAAAGATTATTTCATCAAACAATGGAAAAAGATACAGTGCAGCTTCCTTTTAACGCATTCTCTCTCTGGCCTGGTTAATGGGATTTAAGGGTCCAATATTTCTTTGCTTTCTTCTGTTTCTTTTATTAGAACTGATGGATTTAATTCTGTCACATATTTTACTTCATATTTTATTCCTATAACAATCTATGCTGAAGTTCAGCTCCAATGCTAATTCAATACTATCTTCCTTTCCCTGCAGTCAGCCTGGAATACAACGGCACGATCTCTGATGGGCATGAAGTACTCTGCCCTCAATGCCCAGTGCTAATGGATTTCAGGGAGAGTCTGCCAGAGTTTTACCTCGTGGCAACAAGTCCAGAGATAATGAAAACTTACCATGTAGCTGACTGGGAATCAACAGGAAGGGAAGCAGGGCTGAGCTCCRCTTGTGAGAACAGGGAGGGACTGTGGTCAGAGTAAATGCAGGATGTAAAGGATGCGTCAAGCCCTCTAGTTCCCTGSGGAGAGAGGGAAGAAAAAGAGGAGAAAATCATCTTTTAAGACCTTGCATGAAGGAAAACCCTTTAGAAACAATTGCCAGGAACTCCAATATATGCCCTACCAAAAGCATGATACCATCAGCAAATCATTTTTTTCCAAAGGCTTTGCAGTCAGGATACCAACTGCTCCAGACAGCTACAAATCTAATCCATGTAGATTTGACATAAAAACCTGGCAGGAAATAAAACATTTCAGGCTGCATGCTGCAGATGCCTACATCCTCTCATATGTGTAAAACCTAGGGATACAGAGCAGTCTTCCTGTTTTGTCCTGCCTGACCAGCAGAGCTGCTAGCTTCACTTCTGAATTCTCCTCTTCCCAACATCAAACCCAGTGACTTGGGMAGAAAAATTAGAGCATCACCATTCAGTGGCACAGGGATGGGTGAAAGATGACCCAATCACTCTGGTGGCATGTTCTAAGAGCCTATTCTACCAAAATGCTACAAGAAAAACCTTTTCTGATAATAATAGACCTATTGCAATGGAATGGAACGGAATAGGACTCTTCTTGTTGAAAAGCACTCGGCCAACTCAGCTTGCACACAAAGTAGAATTCAGGACTCAGCAGTCTCTGCTTTCTCTGTTCAGTTTGCCCCAGCCAGCCCCGTGGCCTGGGGTACACTGGCTTTATGTGATCAGCACAAGGCCAAGTGTGAATTCCATGGGCATTCTCACACCAGCGTGAGTGGCACAGTAACACTGACTGATGGTGCAGGAGCCACATCACGAGCTGTACACACAAGAAACTTGTGATGGTACTGCCCTGATCTGACTCACTGGCACTCAAAACACATTATAGATTATTTTCAGATGCAAATTTTAAYTTAAAGCTGGCTGAGATGTTAATGAAGTTTTAGCTCTTTTTCAAAGGGGAAAATTCCCTACCACTTACAAAAATGTTTTCCTTTTTTGTTTTCTCCCCTCTGCCTGATKGGYTTCTAGTGACATACARCAACAAAAMCKCATAAAWTAAATTAATTCATTCAAGCCTTCAYAKAATTTTCCCTTTTCAAGGGTGGAAAGGTYGAGGTGTGTGATCTTCAGCATTTCTCACGTGTACCAAAATGATGTCTTAGAAAACAGTGGAGGAAGGAAATTCCAAAGCCACAGTTCCTCTGATTATCACAGCCTGTGCCCACAGCTGTATCCTGCTGAAACCACTGGGTTATCATTTCCAGAACCTCACAAGCATGGCTGTGTTATGATGTAAGCTGATTTTAATTGGAGCTGTCACAATCCCACCCTTCCCTCACCTCCTTTCTCTCCTTGCCACATGTCCCAAGTCCATCCTTGAGCCAGGACTGCATAAGTGCCTGGTTCAGGGAGCTTTCAGCTGAAAAAAGGCTTTTTGCCCGTGTGTTTTCAGCCACATCAAACCCTTGTTGCTCAAGATCCAGGCAGTAAAATTGGGGGTTAGAGCCAGGGAAGCAGAAGAACAGTTCAAGTGGAGGAGAGGCAACAGAGCAGCGTCAACATTGATTAGCTTAAACTAATCAATGGATTAGCTACATAACGTGGACCTACATCTTGTGATGTCTAAGGTTGCTTTGGTGTGACACAGAAGAAAGGCTCTTATCACACAGCTGGAAGCCAAACCAATCACAGCTTTATAGGTAAAAATGACCCCACCTCACACGCTAACCTAAAATAAACTGCCGGGCTACGCAGATTGTACAGAACAGATGCAGTCTGCTTCTGATGAAAAATAGCTTGAGATAATGGTGCACTGCTACAATCTGCACCAGGGGCATTTTCCAAGTGGCAGGTTGAATTAGCCTCAAGTGACACGCATTAGAGTAACACTTCCCTGAGGCAGTAAGGCAAGGTCCCACATTCACATGGAAAGAATTGAGCATTCTTGCCAAAGGCAAAAGATAAAGTGTGTGATTAAGAACCACTGTTGCCAGAACATGGTGAAGCTCCTGAAAAAATCTTTCAAGGACTTCAGAAAATACACCTGGAAATAAAGARCAGGAATTTTCCTTTACATCTCTGCAGCTACCATACCACACATCTCTTGTGCTACTTTCCAGAGAAGCAGCATCAGTTCTGTCCTGCTAGAAACCAACTTTCTAACCCTGAGTTCTAAAACCACTCAGCCCAAACAGTTATGTGTATCTGGATTTCAGCTGAATGCAGAAGACACTTAAGTTCCCTTCCTTTTGCTTCCCTGCTCTAGGGAATTGGAACATTTTACATCCTACAAGAGGGATCCTTTGGTGGTAAGGAATCACCTGACACCACCATCTACAATATCTTCAGGAGAAGGAATCACTAAGGAAGAGTTTCACTAGCCAGTTAGCACCCACAGGTGATTCACCAACTTTGGAAATTACTGAACTGAGAAAAAGAATCAGAGCAGACACCTGATCTTCACCTGCTTCCATCAGTTCAACAACCCATACCCACCTTTTCCTTACAGCAATTAGAATTTGTATCGCTGCATTACTACCAGACCTCAAGGGCAGGACACCAGACCAGGCTTAAGAACTGGTGACCTTTTTTGTTCAGCAATAAAAAAAAAACATGCTTTCCAGCATACATAAGTCTGAAGCAATGACATGCACACAACTATTATTTTTCATTCCAGTCTTCTACACACTCTCAAGATGGCTACAGTTATTCTGTCCAGCATGGGCAGCTGTGCAGGTTGTTACACAAACCTATACATGTTCAAGTTAYGCAACCCCTGGAACAAGAGGCTTGGCTGGTTTCCCCAACAGAAAATTCCCGTTTTCCTTCAGCTGCCTCTAAGATACAGCAGTTACCATTACAACCCACTTGTGCACATTTTCTTCCTGTGGTGTCACTGAATATATTTCTCTGTAAAATAACTGTCRATTGGAAAACATGCATATTTAAATATCTACATGATAACATATATATRCACACACATATGMAATACCTAAGCCAACACCTGCTTGATTGCATTAATTTTACTCTTTTCACATTACAACAGGTGCCCACATCAGTTTTGACTGTCTTTAAAACAGTGACAGGAATCTAAAATTTTAAATTACGCCAATATTTGAATACTTTCTATTCAAGTGCTCTTGATCAGTTTAAAAGTATTGCCACAGCACCAGCCTCAAATTTTATCTTCACTTTAACAATTCTTGGAGCTTAAAGTAGGTTAAGCAAATTGTTCATCAGATCTTTTCCTTTCTTTTGTTGTGGTATATTCTGTTGAAACTGAGATGAAAATGTAAAAGCTGGTTTAGGTAGAAGAATAATTCACTGCAGAGGAACTCCTGTTGCACTTAGTTAAATTCTGGCATTTAACACGTTTCCCTTTTTGTACGTATGGATGGGATTATCCAAAGAAACAAGGGTGTGGTTCTCTTTCTATTCAACTCATGGCAAAAAAAAAAAAAACCCAAGCTGAATCCACTGGCAGCATATTCAGACCAGTTTCAAGCATTTTTTAAATTCCCCCTAGTTCCCAACCTGCTCAGAAAGTGAGCATAAATAAATAAACTTCCACCACCTTATGCCCTGGAAGCAACATGCACAAACTGCAGTTTGTGCAGCTCTGTCAAATTAAAGATACTGAGAATTCCCTTTTAAATACAAACAATATTTCKGAAGTTAGTAAGTTCTCTCCAACATTCACTTTGATCTGATAAATTATATTAGATACAATTTGCCTCAGCAGCATTTTAAAGCACGACAGCTAGAGCACGAGCAGGTCATTTCCACCAYAGAGCATGCAATCTCCTGGGTTGTGTAGCCAGCCTGGATTATGTATGCAGGCCCACACTTCCCCAGATAACAAAATTACCCGGCTTGCACTCCAAGCCAGTCAGAAACGGTGGAGTTGCAGATAGCAAAGTCAAGCCCGAGCCAATCAGTCCTGCWAAGCAGCTGCTATCTCAGTTGCTTATTAGTTCACCAGTACACTGGCCATGACCAAAGGCTTCAGATGGGCTTACAGTATGCACAGAACAAAATTGTCTCTGCTTTCAAATGCCACCGAAACACGACCGTGAATGAACACTATCAAACGGTGGAGGTAGGAGAGAAATCTCTTTTAATTTTCTCAAAACATTATTWTTTGAACACTGAAGAGAAAATCCTTACTCCTGAATAGTTTATAATAACAGAACCATGCTGTTTACTGGCAGAATGCTAAGTTTCATTTTCAGCAGAAAAAAAATTGTATAATAATTTTTCCTGATTTAGATGGGGTTTAGGTCAACCTTAGCTACATACAAATGAATGTTTTGTTCAAATTAAAGGGTAATTTTAATTAGGGCACCCTGCTAGACATCCTGTTGTTCTATTTAATGGACTTTCTCAATTATGAGAAGAAACACCTCCCCACCCGCCTGCGACTTAAAGTAAAAATTATGCTGAATAAATATACAAAGACAAAAATTATTATTCTGTATTAGATCTTTTTATTTCTGTTAATCTTTATTTGGCAACTGCTGTATCAAAAGGGCAGAGTTCAGAATCCCACACCCATTAAACACCTGTTTAAAAACCACTTGAAGCACCGGAACCAGCCAAATATGTCCCAATTAAGCAGAAACGTTGGCACTGCTGTCTCGGGTAAGGAACACCCATTGCCATTTGCTCTCATTAGGTTAAATGGGTTTCTTGGGACATAGCTGAATTCCTGATTATGTGCATTGCAAATGGATGGAGAACACCAGAACAATAAAATTTAATTCAGCATAGCCTTCTGTCCAGTTGTCRAGCACAGAATTTTGGGAAAAGCAAAAACTGAAGCTTTGGGAAGTGGATGAGAGTTACRTGTGCTAAGCATGCATGAGACAGCTCACACTTTCAAGAAACTGCCTGSTCAATGTAACAGAAAGAACTGGGTTTTGATTTCTTCTTGAAAATGCTCTGAGATTTAGAGTCCATTTCATTTTTGTTAGCATCTCCTCCTCTGTACTTTGCATTAGTTTGACTCCCTTCACTTCTTACTTAAGAGTATAATACAGCATGTTTTTGTATTCACTTTAGTGTTAAATTGGTCAACCAATTTCTTCATTTTGTACATTTATGATTCGGTGATGGAATGCAAAGCCTGGAAAATAAAAGCTTTGTTTGTAGATCAGACATCGTACTGCAAGTTTTCCAAATATTTTTGTCAACTTAAATAAGCAAAGGCTCTCCTAGAGAGACTGACTGCATGGCAAACAGAAGAATCTTGCCTGTCACTCTTTTAACCTCTTGACCCCTGTCAAGGATGTGGACATGCTTGCTAATAAGTGACAAGTCAAGTGGTCTTTTATCAAATACCCAACAGTACCTTTCAGGGTGGTGCCACTAGAAAGCCACTATACAGAATGAGAGCAGAGTGGTAGTGATTTAAAAAGTATGTTTGAAATGGTTCTAATATCCATGCTCAATCCCCTATAATCCCACTTCATTATCAATTTATTAACTTCCTTTGTTGTTCTTTCTGTCACCCTCCTGTGCTAGTTACTAATATATCTTAGTTTGAAAAGCGCTGTACTCCATGGGCACAAAAAACTGGCATGCTGCACATAAAATCGATCAGTTATTTGTATCCAAGAAGGAGATGTACAGTCTCTGAACTCATACCTTCAAATTAAATGTATAAAAAGCACGGTTCAGCACAACAAACACCACTTAATTCAAAGCTCATAGTCAGGATGTTAGCAGACTGAAAAGAACATCTATATATTTTTCTCTTCGCTTACGCCAGAGAGACTTCTTGAGAACATAAATCCTGCTGGTTTTCTACTACCTCTTGTACTTAGTGTAGAATTCACAATTATTTAGTGCCTGCATTTCTAAAGTAAACTTCAGTACATGAAAAAAAAAACATTCTAGAAATAAAATGTATCAGCTAGCAGTTGCTCCTGACCTAAAACTATATTTATTTTCAAGACAACCATATGAGTGGCAGATGCTTTCTTGTTCTGGCTGGCTACAAATGGCACCAAAAAATCCTAAGATAGACACCTGCATACTTACTCTTTRCTCATTTCCCCCTGCACCCCCAAGTATTTTTTGCGTAAAACAACATTTTCGAATTTGTCATTGCTATATTTTTAGATATTCATGGGTGCTGTATTCATTGTGGTCTCAAGAACAGTTTCCCTTCCATAATGCTACTGATCCCATCAAGGATSCTGGGTACTCAAAACATCTGAAAAAAATACTACTCTCCCTTTACTCTCCATATTTACTCTCCATTATTTAACTCACAAAAAGCATCGCTTAGAGCAAAAAATGCTTTAAAATAGTATCTCTAAAAATTGAGAGCCACAGTCCTTGGCCATTTCTTAATTTACGTCTTAGCAGCTTCCCCTCTTAGAACTGTTGGCTGAAATTTTACTCAGTAGATGACAYCTGTAGCTGCAACACTTCCAGACTACAAAGAGTAGCAAAAGCTATCATTACAAATTTATGTTTTTACTGGTGGACATTTTGAGACTTACCAAGAGGGAGCAGAAAAGCAGAAGAGTAGGAGAAAGTAGAAAGAAAACAAAATAAGTCCACAAACAAACAAATCACTACAAATCACAACAGGACWAGAGAAAAATCAAGCAGTGACATAACCTTGCTGGATTAGTAAAAACAATTCTGTCTTGATTGGAATTGCATTTTTCTTTTTTCCTTTGTAGTTCCATCAGACAACTATTAAAATGCTTAGCTGCATCACTTTCACAGATACAGGTAGTTTATCAGGGTATCTAAGCTCACAATTCAAATTAAAAGGTAAATCTGGGAGTATTCTGTATAGTAAAAACAAACAAATAAAGGGAAACATCTCTATTATACTGCAAAAAAAACCCAAACCTAATTAATTCTATATGTTTAAACTGGCATTTAACTTCCACTGAATTGAAATTGTATTTTGAACCCCAGAGAAGATGCCTTCAGTAATATACCCCTTCAAATGCCTGAGCTGAACAAAACACAGAGAGCTCTGGATTAACACATGTGCTGGAGGAGAGATGGACTGTTCCATGGGAGGAGAGACTTACCTGCATCCCAAATATCTACAGACAAATCAAACCTTTTGCAATGTGATACAAATGCAAGATATAGATTAAAAGGAGAGAAAGAAACAGCTTCAGAACCAGGAACACTTTGTGGAACTCACTTTTAACTACCCAAAATAGCAATTTTTAAAGCTATTGCAGGAGGCAATCAAGTCCCATACATCAGCTGCAAACAAGACTCTCTCTACCCTAGAAATATGTCGTAATACCCAAAAAACAGAGGGAGAGAGAGAGAGAGACAAAGAGAAAGAGTGCAAAAGAGCAAGAAGTGAGGTGGGGGGCTAACACCAAAGATGAAAATGGCTGGAATTAAAAATCCAGATACATCTTTTATCTCTGGGGCACGGAGGGACAAAAATAAAAGCGAGACACATAAACTTTATGCACAAACTAAGAGGAAGTCAGTGGAAGATATATTAAAAAAATAATGTTGCAATATGCCATCTTGTAATATCACATTGAAAACCACACCACTGTGTGTAGTTACTGTATCTGGCCAAGTGCACTACTGTGTTTAATTTGAACTTTGATTACAATAAATCACACAATACAGAGAGGCAACCAAGTGACTCACAGTCCCTYCTGAAATCTTACCTTATTAAAACTTTGATTGTAGCAGGAACGCAGTAACCAAAATCTATGTACGCTACACCACAAGAAGGGAGCAGAAGCATTGAACAGCACCTCCCAGGACTCCTTGGCCATTTGTTACACACAAACAGTAACTTTGCSGTGCCAGCAGTCAGACTGTTAGAGCAGCAGATAAATTTGGTGCTGCCTGCATCAGACACAGCAAACCACGGGCTGCCCAATTTTCTAAGGAGGGCACAGACGCTCTGCACACCTGAGCACGATTAAGTCTTACTGCTTATGAAGAGAGAGTCAGTATTGGCAGAGCACYGGCTCAAAGGGGAGGGAGGCATTTGGAGGGGAAGTATAAACCTGTTTYTGCTCACTACCACCAACATTATTGCAGGCACTGGTAATGAGGTGGCTGGGCTAGAGGGGGAAAGGGATACAGGAGCTGGAGCGCTTTATCAGCTCCAAGGCCAATGCTGGTTTTGGCACTATTTTCACTCTAGTGAGTTGCAAACAACAAAAAAACCCCAACCAAGCAGGTGCTAGCAATCTGAGAGACCACATGCCAGCTACAGCTGCTTCAAACTGATTCAATTACATCTGCCTCAATAGTCCCAGGACATCGAATCCACTGAAGGGAACCACAAGTCCAAGGGAGACCCAGTACTTTGGGCTCTCAACACTCCATTAATTTAAAGTGGAAGCCTTCCCAACTGAAATTGGAGGAGGGTATTCAGATGGGGTCTGAACTATGCAATCACACTCAGACTAGGACAAGATGGAAGACAGCATATGYATGACACAGTAAAAGCCCATTGGAAATAACGCCTCAAAATTTTCCCGAAGCAGTCCGACAGCACTGCCTTGTTTCCCAAAACACTGGGTGCAATACATTTGCTTGAACATGCTCTTGGGATTGGGACTTCACTCCAAACCTTGTTTGTACAAAAAGGGGCCAAGCAGCTGGGAAATTCTGGAGTGTAGTGTGTCCTCATTAGCTTCCATCTGCCATCAGAACTCAGCTCATGGCAAGTTTGGCTAAGTCCTGGTGTTCTCAGGTCCAAATCTGGGTCAGTTTTAATTACACTATACAGAATTCAGTGTGCAGTTTTTAAATCCTTATTATACAGTGCAGAAGAACGGGCAGCTCTCCAACTAATCAATTTTTTAAAAGTACATATATAAAAATTTTAAACCAGGCTAGACAGACAGTGGGTGGAAGAGAAAAAAAATGTATAAGCGAGTACAGGGGTTAGTTAAGAGAACTGTTAGCAAAAGTGGGTCACCAGCAAGTTCTGCTTTAAAACTTCAAAGGAAGGGGAAAAAGGAAAAAACTCTTCATTTTTTAAGACACTGAAACTGATGTGCAAGATGTATACAACTCATACTGCTTTTAGAATCAGCATGGGTTTCACACTATAATACTGCAGCCAGATTTTTATGAAGGTGAAGATGGATTGTSTTGTGGCTACAGGACCATTACAGGCACTCACTGACCTATTCCCATATCTTCAAATATGTTATTGCCAGGGTTGGGAAAGTCCTTTTCTCCAAGGGTAAAGCCTTTAGCTTTGTACAGAAAAGGTGTGGTGACTGGAAGTACAGTTCAATGGGATTCTTGAAGGTGACAGAGAACTGCAGGATGTTAGTCTAAATCCTTATCYAATTAATGTGTTTTGGACTACTTCAACTGCTATTTATTTCAYCTTTTTCTGTGCCATCAAATAGCCATCAGCCAGGTCAGGACTTGGAAAAGAGTTTTGCTTGCCAGGTTTCTGGCATACAAAATGATAGAGGCACAGATAGCTGCATGTTTTTCACTGAACAGACACTTGGGATAGGATAGCACGCCAAATCTTATCTATGTAAATTGGGCTAAAATCTACTCTCAAAGTCAACAACCAGGATCTGCCCTGTTTAGAATCTTTGTCAGATGCAAGGGAGCAAGCAGAAGTCTTCAGTGACAGCTACCGACATAAAGGTAGCTTAGAAATGGAGAGGGATGATCAAGGAGCRGAGTAAATAGCAATGAAATGATAGATGCTTGTTAGACAGGCATAATATTCTGCCATCTCCTACACAAAAACTACACCTTCAAAGATTTCCAAGTTTGCTTTAACCATTTCTACGAAAAACTCCTGTTAAAAAAGACTCCCCTTCATGCACTTTGTTAGCATTGTCATAGTTTTCATTTCAGAACTACAATGCAGCAGAAACACGACACAATCCTGCACTCTCCCTTGTACTTCTTGACTTGGTGGTTAATCCATGCATCTCCAGCTGCTGGATGAACCTGGCACATTCTGACACAGCCTGAAATGCACTTCTAACCATTTTGGGATCAACAACAGCTACAAGGCTGGAGTAACCACTTAGTGCCCTTTATTTGAAAGGAAGCYTCTTCTTTAGGATAACCCCCCCCCTCTTAGATGTGACCCCTTGTATACAAAAACCCATACACTCAACATATTACACAACAATSCAAGCAGAAGTTTAAAATAAACAAACAAAAACAAACTAAAGAACCTCACAACCTTACCACAGGAATATTCCTATCTTAGGTACCCCCAAAATTCTCCATTTCAGTACCTAATTCTCAAATGGAGGAGGTTTTTTTACCCATACCAGCTGACTGGTCTCAAGTAGTAACCCCACCTGGGCTCACTTGTATTAATTTGGATTAATAATAATCTCCAAATAATTATCAATTTAGTTGAGCTTGGATTAAAAAAAAACCCAAGAAAACAAGTTGAAGCCACAGCTTCTTTGGCAAGGTAAGGCTGAAGTTTATCTTGACTGGGCAAGGTAATCTTCAACTAATAAAGAAGAAAATTACCCCATCAAAACCTGTTTTCTGAAGGTCTGGTTTCTTCGTAGAACTTTTTGCTATTAAGTTCCAGTGCAGATCAGTAACTGAACAAAATGGTGCAGGGGAATGGTAACACAGGTAACACCAGAAAATTTAGCCCAGATAGTATCATTGTACCAGAATTATTCTATTCTTGTAACAGAAGTGCAATTTCAGTGCTGAGATGTGGACTGTTCTCTCTTTTAAAGCATTGTTACTGCAGTTAGGCAAATCTGATGGACTTTGAAGACATGACACACCAGTGACTAGGCAGAATAGCCAAGCTGTAAATTACAAAGAAGAGTGCAGTAACATCCTCTGAAACACTGACACTCAATGTCAAGGACACTCAATGATGGAACAGGATTGAGCCGAGGATAAGAGGACGGTGTAGTTCAGAAGGGAAGTTCAGCTTCTAATTATTTTTTTAGTTTTATATCATCTATTAATGTACCTTTATTAGGTAACTTTAAATTCCTCTTCCTTTTGCCTCTCTTGCTGTTCCCCTTTCCCCATCTGACATGCAGTGGAATAAACCAAGCCAAAAGGTAAAAGTCAAAGATGGCTAGCATTGTATCCAAGTGCTAAGGTGGAATTTTTCTAGGCTCTGAGTAAACTTAAGGACAACAAATATGACTACAGATGTCACTCACTACCTGCTGCAATGGTGGAACTACAGAGTAGAAGGAACATGATCCTTTTAAGTATTTTTACATATCAGTGTCTAGACATGTGGAAATGCAGTGTTAGAAACAACCCTCTCCCAAAACAAACAACAAAAACCCCACCACAAACAACAACAAAACCCAACAAGATGAGAGACAACATGGTGAAAGCAGAGGCTCTGCCCACACTGACAGAGGTATACCCTAGAGACAGACGTTTTTCTTTCCTTTCCTGACTCTAAAATGGTGTTTGATGTGACCAAGTTAAAGCTGCTGTAGCTCTTCTGTCTTCAGCTTACAATGCCACCACTTCCAACTTGTCTATTGTCACACAGACTGGTTCAAGGTGTCATCTGCCAGCCCCAAATTCTGAGCAGGGAGCCTATGGAAGAGGAGATTGACTGGCATTTCCTGAACAATCCATCCTGTACATAACAAGGCTCCCACAAAAGCACATCATCTTTCTGCAATTCTATTCACGAGGAAGCAGTGAAAGATGTGTCATGGCATATGAATGCAGATATAATCTATAGCAACAAAGCAAGGACTGGGGACATTTTATTTTGATTCTGAGACAGRGGACATTTTATTTTGCAGACTGTTGGCACCTGAGTGTATTAAAAACATCAGAGTAATTTACAGAATGAATTAAGACGTGGTGGTCACAAGTTAGAAATTAAGGAAAGATTCTTGTCAGACACATTTCCACTAGAACTTCAGGCTACTGTATTCATCTACTGGACTGATGTGCAGCATCTCTCATAATCCTCTTTTTGGGGTCTGTCCTTTCCACTGCATCASTTGGAATACCTGAGACAATAGTATGATTCATAAACAGAGTAAGTCTCTCAACTTTATTGTACTTGGCTGCGAGAACTTTAAGTCATATCCTTAACATTTGAATGCCATTTTTGCATTGCACTTTATTTTTGAGTGGGTGGTTTTGGCACTACACAGTTTATGTAAAATGAAGCAGTACACAAGAAAATGCAACACCTATTCTCATGTGTTTCATAAACATCCAGCCCCTGACTTGAGTGTGCTGTGCAGCACAGTTGTTATTGCCAGTTAACAACATGTTCTAAAGTGACACAGTAAGTCCTACAGATCTCTCTTCTTTTTTTTTTTTTTTTTTTTTTTTTTTTAATTTTAAAAACAATGGAGCCATATTAAGAGATATTTGTAAAATTACCTGCAGAGAAGGATGAAACCTGCAATTTTCTCACTGCAGTGATGAGGTGGTATCAAGAACAGTGCTAAACAAGGCCAACCAAAGGGACCACAAATACCTTCCTAAAGAATAATGCTCTTGCATATTGTTCTTGAACAAAACCTGAGAGTTACCATTAAAGTGATGTCAGCTTGCAAGGTTTTTTAGTCATGCCTTCATGACAAAAGACAGAAAAAACAGCACACAGGTTTACAGACATATCTCAGTTTATTCCTTTCAATGATTTGATAGCCAAACTAACGTCAGATGATGAATTCACAAGGCCCTTTATGGCAAGACAGATTATAACCTAAATTTAAGACAGAAAAGGAAATGACAACAGGAGAACATAGCGACGACCATGAAAAGAAAGTTTACAACATAACTGCTTTTGTATAGCACTATGAGATAAACACCAATTATCACAATTTTCTAGATGAGGAAACAAAAAGCTCTGATCACAAAATAAATCAAGGGACTCATACTGCATATACATGGTTATGTCATACTCTGGTTTCTATTAATTTTATCACATATTCCCTCAGTACCTGAAAACTAGTGCTTTTATATTCAGATAAAAAAGACAACAACAGATAACAGATAAAAAAGACAACAACAGATAAGCACTGAAGCATGAATTTGGAGCCTGGTTCAAATGAAAACCTTCCATGCCCACATCACCTCCCTTTGCAGACCAGACAGGCTCAAGGGCATGTCCCTGACTAGCCAGGGCAGTTACTCACTGTACCTGCAGGCAGCACAAATGAGAAGTCTTGCTGCCTTGTACTAACCCTTTCCAGTTGCTGGCAAACCACTGGCCAGGCATTATATGAGCAAGGGGTTATAATTGTTACATATAAATATAYRTATATACATCTGATACATTATTTTTTCTCATTAAACAACCCTTGAAAGGGTGTTTTATTTTTTTTTTTTTTCTTTCATGAGTGTATCTAATTTCCTTAGGAGGCAGACTTTCTTCTGCTTTTTCTTCATCTTGGGTTAATGACTTCCATTGTCAGTACTAGCATTGTGTGTCTAAAGAAGATTTTCTGGAGCTGCAGGAAAGAGATCAGTCTACAGATCACTCCTTCTTGGTTAAAACTGCACAGAGTGTAAACAGATCTCAAGACAATGGCAGATCTGTAAATTTCGACAGAATGTAAGGATGCTGTGGTTTTGTGGAATGTTTAACTAGATTTATCACAYACTAACTCCTTTTACAGGAGCAAAGAGATGCTTTATTGAGCCAAGAGGCACAAACTGAGTACATAYGAAGATGAAATGGTCTGAATTTGCCAGTCAAACAGTGTGACTGCATCTGCTGCTTGGATGCTGCCTAAATAGGCCAAGATCAAGGTTGTAAGGATTGATTTGATCCTGATCCCTCAAAGTAAACAAGAYGCAGAAATCAAAGCTCATAATAAAATTTAAAATTATCCAATGAAGTCATCTTGTATTTCCCCCCTGTAACTCACATGTAATGTATTCGTATGTCTGTGTACACACTTTCACACCAAAATTCACCTTATCCCTGCATTTCTATGTTCCACCATCGCAAATACACCCTGAAAGAACAAAATTGCTGGAGGAAAACAGCACCCATTGGAGCCTATGTGCTACCATTCCCTTTTCTAGTCAGAAAGCACCGATTCACATCTCCCTGGCCTCACCTCCCTGCCCCTTTACCATGAGGAACTCACATCCCTATAATGCTTTCTTTGGCCAAATCTGCAACCCCAGGAAACCCTGGACTGCAGCAGGAAAGGCAGTGAGCTCAGCTCTGGGTTTGACACGCTTGCTGCATGTCACATAACACAAGCAACCTGCTAACGAGCTGCTATGYGCTCTCTCAAAGTCACAGCTGCCAGCAACAATTGAGCAAGTGCAGCCTAGCTTTTCAGGATTCCTGCCTGTTGCCCAGGAACCACACAAAGCACTGGAGATTTTATACAGGTGCAAACAGAGCTTTTCTCCCATGCCTTGTCCTATAGTGCAGTCACACTGCACAGCCTCTGCGACAGCAACACAAGGAGAACCAAAAAGCAGGAAATGAACTTCCAAAATAGTTCCTACTGATAATACAACACTTCTATGACACAAGAAAAACAGATCGTACGTAGAACTATAAGCAGATGCAGGAAGGCTTGGTCAGGCTTGCCTTCAGGAAACATGCTTTTCCMAGAAATATGCCACTGTATTATAATTCTGGGTTGCACATTTTTCTGAATTTGCCAGTATTTCTCACCTGGAAAATATTTTGCTAATTAAGAGGTAACATTTCTGAACAAGCAATGATTCAGAACWTGTAATGAGCACCAAAAATAAATGAAAAGGGTGTATTTTAAAGCTTACTTCTATCATAATTTGATAGCTGTGTAGGAATTTTTAATGCACAAAACCATCTTTCAAGAAAGTGTCTTAAAAGGCATAATACAAATCACGTACATTATCTAATTGTGTGTATGTACAGAAATTCTACATGTACCATCTGTTTACAGCTCATTGCTTAACATYATAACCTTGTACGTACACAGTTCAGTGCATAGGTGGTACCGTAGGTAAACACAAATTGTATCTCCTGAACTGAAAATCTGTGAGTCAACTTTTAACAGGCTCGTTAGAAAAGACTGCACCAACTCCAGAATGGTTTGTTTTGTCAATATTGCCTACGCTGTGTTAAGGTCATCAGTACGAGTTTGTTATTAGCCACGTTCCCACGTCGGTAATCAGRCAAATTCCTGCTAATTTCAGGCAGAATCTTGCCTGAACTGGAAGGGAGCAGGAACTGGTTAAGGCCATTAGCCAGATGGCCATGGAGATCTGGTGTTTTGATGTTGTGATCAGCTGCTCATCTGGTGTCTACCTGCTCCTTCCAAGCCCAATCACTCAGGTCAAGCCTTGAGCCAGGCTCTTCCACTGCTCCTTCAGAAATGTAATGTYACAATGCTGACATGCAGGGCTTCTGGCTGAAATGAAACAGCTCAGATATGTTTTACCTTCCCTTTTGGATCCAGCTTTTTCTCTTGGATGTGAGGCTGAAAAGGCTAAAGGGTTCTCTTGTACATACGCCAACAAAAACAAAGGTAAAATTAGAATTTTCATTAACTGTAAATTACAAGAGCAAACAGAAATAAGGATTGATGTGAGCAACAGGGAATGCTAAAGCTTCACCAAATGTAATGTGTAATGCTTCAACCCAAACATATTTTGGGATGACTGCCAAGAAGATGGGTATAAATGTGGGAGGCTTAGTAGAGTACAGTTTGAGCTAAAATGTGTAAAGTTTTCACTTGTGCTAAGGAAACATTCGTAGCTAGGTAAAAACAAGGCCTTATGAAAAATCCAATTTTACATCTAAACTAAATTTCCCTGGGCAAAGCAACTGCTCTCTTCCTAAACTGATCCTCGAGATAGCTGGTGGCAGCATATAATTATTGTGGATAGTATTGCCATGGGCTAGGCACTACTTGAATATTGCCAATTCTAGAGGTGTATTATCCAGCATCATGTGGTTTGATGTACCCATCTAAACCTGAATTGGAATWAGTCACCATGATGCTTTTGCTATTTGGTGGTCCAATGATATCTGTACAGCCAGGAGACAGAAGTGTTGGCTCTGTCTAACAAATTTTCTTGTGCTATCTTAGCTTACACTGTTATCTGTTAGCCCTTTAGACCTAGAAACTGCTAGGTTTCTAGGTGAAGAATAAAGAATAAAGGATAAAGAATTCCTAACCATCAGAGTTTCTCCAGTGAAAAATAGTTACAGTGTCCTATATTTTGTTGGAGCTGTTGGGGAAAGGGCATGAAATAACCCAAATAATCTCAATTTGCTGCTAAACATCCTCCTGCAGAAAAAGGCCTGCATGGTTGATGTTTGGTGATCTGCTGTCAGAGCTGTGCCTCAACAGTAAGAGTAGGAGGTTCTTCCAGCTCTACTAAAAGACTAGTTCAGGAACCAGGATTTAAGTTTACTCYCAGTGAGATAAACAATGAGTAATTCTAGGAAAGGAAAGAGGCTGGATAGTATAAGGCTACAAATGCCATAGAAATTTTCAACACAGGCTCATCTCTCAGATTTTCTAAAGCTACTTTATTTTTGAGTTAATAGATCAGTTATTTCAGGGGGGTGAAAAGGTCAGTGTCAGTAAAGCTTCTTACCTATTTTTTTGTGCATAGACCACAGGCAGCTTACATAGTAATGAAGGTCCAAGAAGGCATTTTACTGGCTACCACTTCAGCTTTAACCATTTGATTGGTTCCTAAATCTTGAGACAGCAACACAAGTTACTTCATGTTTCTCCATGTTAAGTGCAGGGTATATCCTTCCCTCTCTGTGCCYGAGATGATGCATTTCTTAGGTTTTCTAGATCTCAGCTGACAGGTATGGACAAGCCTTGGATTCCTCTTTATGCACCTCCAGTTCCACAGATGTGGATGTAAGAAGATCCTATTGAAACACCATACAGGAATCATGCTGAAAATACTCAARGCATTCTAATACTTGGCAAATAAACATGACCCTCTGGTAAAGAGGTGGTGACACCAGGAATTTATTCCATCCAAAAGAGAAAAGTCTGAAAAGATCCCACCTATTCATTCCATTGCTCCACATGCAGATCTGTTCAGCTGGGAGGGCCGAAGGTGACAAGTAACCCTAGGAATACTTGTCACCAGATGTGGTAACACAGCCTCCAGTGGCACAGGAAACTGTGTCTTTCCATTCACTGGAGAATGTCTTCCTCAAGGCTAACACTGGCATGAGAAGGATGAGAACATTTAGGAAGAACTCGAACGTAAATGCAGCTCAGATTTGTTTCTAATGGCTTAGCAGCAGGAGAAGACTTTCCTTAGGTTGTCCACAAACAGAAAGCACAGAAGTATGCAAAGAGTTTAACGACAACATTGATTCCAGAAATGTTCTCTAAACTCTAAGCAAGGATCCTTGACATAGAGGAACAGGCCAGGTTTCACTATTTTGGCAACAACCACAGGACAAAGTTATGCTCTCTGTAAATTAAAACTTTCCATTAAATTACATCAAGTGTGTACACCTCAGCAAAGCTTTGAGGAGTCTGAAAGAAGAATGATCCTCCTTTTCTGCAGTGACTTCTGCAGCAAAGGTATCCTTTTCTGCAGAAAAGAAGAATGTATCCTTTTCTGCAGTGATTTCTGTAAAATAAGAAATTGGATTCACCACAGTATTCACTGGTGCCAGCCAGACCACAAAGTGTACCATCAACACTGTGCTTGTAAGGTAAAAGCTATTCTWATTTTAAAAGAATATCAATTATACATCCTGCCCCAGAAGTACTATAACCTGAATTCAAATTTCTTATAAACCATGCCTTTTTGCACTCCAAATAATACCAAAATAAGAAACATTAGATTACTTTCTAGGAGATATCTATGAAACAGTGGGATATTCTAAGCAGATACAAGCTAATATTATTATTCTGGACAGCAGTATGAGCTGCCCTCTCTCCACAGCACCATGCAGGCTSTCATTTTTGTAGTTAGGATGCATTTTACAGCAAGACTTAAACTGTTCTTTCAAGTGCACTGTACTGTTAGTTGTTGTCACAATTATTTATAACCAGGGACATCTATCTCCTACTAACCTTCTGTTCTGGTCCAATATACAGGAAACAATTCTTGAAGCATTAAAGTACATTTATAAGAATTCAAACTCAATATTTCTTAGCTACATTCTGCCCTCTGGTTTTGACTCTAATCCCAGACAAGTCAAAGGCRGCATTCAGTTTTCCACTCTATTGCGGGGTTTGTACATATGAAAATTTAATTTTGATAAAAGGTCAGGATAGAAAATGAAGATGTTCAGCTAAAGAAAAGGGTTTTTAAAGAGACTAGTAAACATGAGACCATGACTTGGGTTTCTTTTTAAAATGTATCATAAAGGGACTGCAGCATTCTTTAACACAGAGAAGCAGCAGAATAGTGTGTGAAACACTCTATGTCAAGAAATTATCTATCCCCATTTTAGCCATGAATGATCCTACAACCTTGAGAAAATKACTTAACTGTTCTGTGTTTCAGTTTCCCCATCTATCAAATGGGGAAAATGATACTTTGTAAAACCACTCTAAGATTCTTTAAAAAATGTATTCTCATTTGGAAACTTGCAACGTGCATGCAGTTTCTAAAAAAACCCACTGAGAATATTGAAATAAACATTGCTTTAAACATTTGTTGCAATATTTTATTACAAATCATACCTTTCTTATAAGTACTTTGCAATATTCTCAGGAGCTTATATGTACTGTTTACAATTATCAGCATATGGGATTTGAAGATACTACATGCTTAAAGTTTAAACTTCCAACAGTTGGTTGAAACAAATATTTTCAAGGACCTCAGTAAGAGATGGACTGGGTCCTATATTTTTTTTTTCCTAAGACAGGCAATAGTCCTSAAGCTGAGGTAGCAACAGATTCTTTGAAACACACAATAATCAGCAAACTAAAGGAAAAAGAGGTGAACATTGTGTCCTGCCTACCCAGCACTCTGTTCAGCACCTACATGATCCAGATGCCACAGAAGACTCACTCTTACTTTGAAGTGCAGGAAAATAGATCGTGGTAAAAGACTGAGTGCCATTCAAAGCATCCTTTGAAACTTCTTTAMAAACTGCATCTGAGCTTTGTATCCRGAGAGGTTTTAATGATTAGTTTATTTTTCTGTACTTTTAGAGCACAGAAGAGCAAATTCATTACGTGTTTAAAACTCAACAAACTTTGTATGCTTTAAATATTCAAATGCCTCTACTTCTGAAAGTTTATCCTGCCTAAATATATTTGTAGGGTATGATCCAAAAGTGGCTGCACATAATATTGTCATCCAATTCCAAGCCATCAATCAGTTTGTTACATTTTTTAAGGCAGATATTTCATTGCAGAAGAGAAGTGTTTCCTCAGTTTTGTATTACAAGAGTGGATCACAGAGTTTCTTGAATACCCTGTATTACAGAGGGGGACCAAGCATGGAAACTGCCAGACCCAAAACTGGACATTGCTAACAGTCAAAAATAGATATCAGAACTGGGGATGGCTYACAAGTTCAGAGACACCACTCATGATAAACAAAATGCTACAATAGCTATATTACTGAGGGAGAAAAAAGTTGGGGAGATTCTACAACCATTTCATGTTTTGTAAGTATTTCATTCACTAACTCTGCAATACAAAAATGAGAATTTTTATCCATCAAGTTATTCAATCATATTTACAGCAGATAAAAATTTACAGCTACTACATTAGGTGCAGTTACCTTATCTCCAAGTAAAAAAAATGACATAGTTGAATACAAAGGCAGCAAACTGGATTTTCTAATTTTTATCAAGAGTAACATAATGTTTCAATGCAAACAGGACAGCTAGATAAGAATTACAAAAGACATGAAATTCCCCCTGGTTTTGGGTGTGATTAAGAAAGCAACACCAGAAATAAAAGCGAAAGGGGAAGACAATAGGGTCATCTAAATTGAAATTATGTTAAATATATATATATATGGTTCAGAATCTGTGTAGACCWCTGAAGAGAGATTGCCAAGCAGAAGAACAGGAGTGAGGTGGGATGCTGTCAGGTATTTAGGAGAATACAGGGTGGAACCGAGTGCAAGAGCACAAATGTGCCCGCAGAGGCTGCGTTMGAGCTTCAAATATCTCCAGCTCAAGTGACTAATGTGAATGTGCAAAGAGACAACCACTTCAAGCAGAACTTTTTACTGATTAAGTCACTACCATAAATCTCAATATGTTCCCTGCCATATTGGCAGCCTGTCCCTTTTTTTCCTTTTTAACTGTGGGCCAGATCCTCAGCTGGTATATGTTGGCATTGCATTTTGTTGCCTTCAGTGGAGCTAAGCCAATTGATGCCATCTGAGCATCTGATATTATATTTCTGTAGCAGTTAAAAAATGATACAGTGGCATTAATTACTACATAGTCAAGTCTTATAATCTCATGGCAGGGGTGGAAAGATTCTCATTTATAGGCACCAGTCAACATACAGAGTAGAAGGGTCAATTGGTYATTCCATGCTCAGTTTGATGGCTGTAAAGCTACTAGTCATTMCAAACACAGGAGAAACCACTTTTCATTTTCCTATGTGATTTAAATACTTTAATTTTGTTAACTTACAGGCATGCAGTAGCTACTCTATGTCCTTAAAGCACCATAGCCCACTGCATCAAAAATGTAATGGATCTGACATGCAGAAGAAGARGAAACTGGAGCAGATAAAAATTCATTTAACTGTGAAGCCCAAGTCCCACTGCCAATAGTAGATGCTAAGGGAAAGAGGGGCAAGAACACTTTCATCTGTAAGCATTCTGCTACAGACTAACAGCACATCAGAGATTCAGACACAGAAAATCTCCAGTTTTGATAACAGAGAAAGTGGTCAGGGTGTTTTTTTTTATTCAGAAAAGGGAAAAACAAAGCGCAGAACTAATTATGAACAACTGCATTTAGTTTGGATTATTTCTTACAATGACCTGACACTCATAGTTTATACTTTTGTGTAAAAGGCCCATATGTTCCATTTCACTGCAGAAGGAAATAATCTTAACAGAAAAGTAGYAACACCCAAATAAAATCCTTCTCCAATAAAATAACATTTCTTACTTTCCACCCAACACAAAAAAAAAGTGGATATTGGGATTCCAAAGAACCAGGGTGGGCTCAGACACTTGGATATCTGGTASAAGTAATGATCACTTGCATCATCCTTTTGAATGCAGCAAAATGTTCACTAACTCACACAGGTTACTGAGGATTATTGTCTGTGCATTTGAGGGAGAGGTAAATGTGGCACTGACTCTATACTGGCCTGCCTTCATTTGCAATCTTTGCCCTTCCCAGCATTTCCTCTCATATATAATTATCTCCTCAGCTCCTAAGTTAYTTTGTTTTAAGCACTTCATAGCCCCTGGACGCTCGATATTGAGATCTTACTGAACATTAAACAAACAAATTGCCATCTTTGTCTTTAAATGGGTAAAATAAAAATACTAACCTATGAGACAAAAAACTACTTATTCTCCACCTACTCATTATAATTTGCATGTCAGAGCATCATGCACATTCCTAACWAGCTTCCAAATGGGGAACTGGAAGCAAGAAGATTAATTCTACAAGGAAATGTAAAATCAATGGCTTTATGTTGGCTGAAGCCTATGTCCCAAAATACASAGATTTTGCTACAAGTATAATGTAATTACCCAAAAACAAGCAAAGGCCCAAACATGGGAAGAGAAACCCATGATTGACTTCAAGAGGTATTCTACATGCATAAGGACAGACAATGAAGTTCAGGGCTTTAACCACAGAAGAGCAGAGCTACTGAAAAACAGGAAACAGAGAAGGAGATTAGAGAGGGCAGCATAGGGGGGAAGGAGAAGAGTAAACAGAAAAATAATGAATAGGAAACAAGAGAAGTGAGGCACTGCAGGTTTCAAAACACACAGTATTTAACATGCCAAAAAACAAGTAAATGAATCTACTGATAACAACCAGGAAAATGCCAAGATGCTGGTGAAGTGTTCTCACAGCCACGTACTTTTGCTGTTAGAGTCTGATATGAGGACAATGACATAAGCTCTACTACTGTCATTCTACAGGGCATTCCTCTAGGGACAACTTCAGATGGAGAAATCTGGGACCTTCTCTGAGACACAAATGTATCTGAAGAAAAGTTAAAAACCTATTACACACCCAGCAGAAAATGGAAGAGTATTTTAAACAGATACATTCTGCCCAACTCGAATAAATTTAAACCAGTTGATTAAGAATATGGCTTAAATTCATATGAAAAGTATCATCCATCTTTTACAGTYCAGCCTCCTATTTTTATATTACACTTGGCAGAAATATGTCCACACACAGTCATTTTGTCTTAAGTCATTCATGGGATCCTGCTGTCCTGATAGGGATGAGAATGAAAATTATAATCTGCAAATACTTCATTTAACTATTATTTAAGAAATATTATCGCTTAAATGAGACACTCCCTTCACAAAAGAATGCTCATAAAAAGATATGCCTTACTTWAAAAAAAAATGGATTTTCTGTGTCTAAATTTTTTAACAATCTGTAAGTGTGTTCAGTCATCCTTACCACAGGGGAAGAAAGTAAGTAGGAATTTCTGCCTCACAGAAATACTGAAGTTGACAAAGCTCCTAATTTTTACTTCAGTGGAAATTTTGGCTCRGTATGAATTCACAGGATTTGCCCTATGCTTTGCAGAGATGACTGGGATTCAAGTTTATTATTACTTAGATAATTGTTTTGCTAGAATCTCAAGAGAACTTCTAGAAGAACTGGAGGGAATGAGTCTGATAAGAAATCAAAGAGATCAATTACTATTGTGTAGTGATCAATTACATTTAATGTCCAGTGGACACCAGCTGGTGGGCAGAAGACAGGAATTAACAAAGTTTAGTTTTAGTTTAGTTTAGTACAAAGTAGAACAATGTATTTCCTCCCAAAAAGCATGATTGGTGTTTATATTACTGTTTCTCATGTAATGGAGCTTGCCTAATATTTATTGCTTTTCAAAAATACTTGTTTGCAATGTTTCCCTATAAAGCTGATATACCCAATTTCAATTTCTAACCAGAAAAAGCACATAGATGTTACTAACAGGCCAAATGCTGCAATGCTTGCCTGTTACAAACACATTGTGATTAAAACTCCTCATGACATTTAGCCAGAAAGTCTGGAGAAGTCTGGCCAAGCACCTTGCTCATAAACAGAAACAACACAGGCTATGCAGCCTCATAACATCCATGTCTCAGGTCTATTTCTCTGTTTTCTATACCCTTTTTTCTTCCCTTTGAAAAGATATGGAAGGCAATCAGGAAAAAAAGCCACTAACCCATAACAGGATTGTTCTAAATCTTTCTGAAGAAGCAGAAAGAACCAATAGCTCCTCAAAGTGAATCCCAGGTGAAAGCTCCTGGCTGCAGTTGTGTAAAAGGGATGCAGGAATTTTTTTATGCTGGAATAAAGTGGACTCTAAATTTGTATTTACTCTCGTAAATTGTTCTTACCTGTGATTTTGCCAGCTAGCAGCAATTTTGGACTGTTCCTCATAGGACATCTCTTTGCTTTGCTATCTGTTATGATGCATATGTCACTGCAGAATCCAGCTATGTAAATATTGAAAGTAATTTGGAGCTCAGAAACAATTTTGAAACATTTCTATAAATTCTGTGCTGTCAATACTCAGTGAAAGTGCAAAAGACATATGAAGATAACATCTATAAACACTGCAGCTGGTTACACAAAAAGGTGCAAAGAGTAAGGGTTACCAGAGCAGGAAAACACTGTTAATTACTAAGCATTGTTTCTTGAAGCATAATACCCATACCTGGGAACTACACATTCCTACCTACACATCATGTCAATATTACAGGGGTAAATCTTCTAGAAGAACAGAGAAATCAAAAAAAGAAACCAAACAAATTAACACAAACAAGGTACTCGCAGGGTAATACTTATCTGCAGATGCTCAACTAACAACTTCACTTTTCCCTCTCCTTCTTTCAGCAAAACGTGGTACTATGAGCATTAYGAAGATTAAATTCCTTTTCATAAAAAAAGTTAAAGGCTAATACCCAGTAGAAGCCAATAACAATTTTGTGTCAAAATACCCACATACTAAGAACAGCACTGTGATGGTAAAATTTCCACCTTGCACATTAAATATTGGTGTACTGAAGCTTCTCCTACTCCTGTTGCTCAGGCAATGCTCACCTCAGGAAGATCAGGATAAATCTGTCCTTGGATTATTCTGGTGTGAGCTAGCCCAGCAAAAGRGACTTTTATTCTGATATGGCTCAACCAAAAAAAGTACTCTGGACAGATATAGAAGGAAAACAAAAAATACCCCACAAACAACAATCACATCATCATTATGTATTCAAATTTGAAGTATTTACAGGATTAAGCAGTAACAGCACTGACATGATAACACTGAAGAGTATGAGGATGGCCTCATCCTGCAAGCCTCTCATCTGAATAATCCTAAGTGTGTGCAGTCCCTTGCAGCAATTGTTAAGTGCAGAAAACTATGAAATTTGGGAGGAAACAGATCAAAAAGCTGAAGCACAGAGCAGCGACGTGACTCACTTAAAATTCTGCAGAAAACAAATAGAAATTCATAAATTAAACTGGTTCTTACTTTTAATCTTGTCTGTGGGACTCGAGATCTCTCCCATGAGAATAAGTGCAACAAAGCAAAAGCAACCCCTCCCTTGACATTTTATTATATTTCTATAATTGTCTCAATATACCAGATCAATTGCATTTGAAAATGCAGCTATTAAACCMTAAGTAGACCATCTTTGGAACCTTTGTTTGTCAATTGCATCAAACAACAATTCTTCTGCAGACAAGAAATCAGACTGTATTTTTACAATAATTGCAAGTCATTTCTGGGAGAAAGAGGTAGCAACAATACCCAAGGAAATAAAATAACACACTTTTGTGCTTTTCCATCAAACCCGATGGTGGTATGGGTTTAAATCAGTCAGAGGCAGCCACGCATGAGAGATTGCAGTCTGCAGGCTCTATCAGTCAGAAGTCAAGGATACAYGTCCATGATTTATCATACTTTTCATGGTAATTAGCTGGAGTGCCATTTTGCTTCCAGTAGCATCACTCAACTTTCTTTTTTTAATTTGGTCTTTTTTTTTTCCTGCAAATGAATTTACATATTTCTCAGTCTCTCATCCCCTACTATGTTTTATTTATGAATATAGGCCTTGCTGATGGTAACTTTAATGTGAAGAAGGTAGTAATTAGTGTACCTATCTGCTAAGTTAATCCCTTTCTCACAATGTCTGCAGAGAAGTTTAAGGTAAGTAACAGTTTACAGTCAATATTAGGTTTAATTATGCTTAATGAGGGGAACTATCTCTGTTTACTAACTGCACCTAGGTGTGTAGCTCCTATATGAGTTTTTCTCCCAGCCTCATTCCACWCTGTTAATAGTGCCACTGTGCAGAGTACCTGTGGTGCTTTAATTTGTAAAACTTCTCCAGGAAAACCAAGCAAGTGAGGCACCAGTTCCAGTACAGSTTCAGAGGGAGCAGAATGGCCTTAAAACAATGACAGCTTTGTGTAAGGAAAGTTTTACTATCTCATATTTACTGTATGCAGCGTGCTGGAGAAAAGAAGATGAAACCCAAAAAAATCCCACAGACATTCCCCAAGCCCTCCTCTTATAAAATAAAATAAATAAAATAAAATAAAATAAAATAAAATAAAAATAAAGTAAAATAAAATAAATAAAATAAATAAAATTTAAAAAAAATAAATAAAATGAAATAAAATAAAATAAAAATAAAGAAAAATTAAATAAATAAAATAAATAAAATAAAATAAAATAAAATAAAATAAAATAAAATAAAATAAAAGTATTTGGCCCTGGTTTTCAGGGATCATCCACACCAATATTTCACAGTAGGAGTTACTGTGATCTTTTAACTCATTGAAAGCCGTGTTAAGAATTAATACCCTGTAGTTGCACAAACAAATGAGGACTTCTGGTCTTACTCATATTTCATGAGCAGATATCTTTCACAACTAAAAAGATTCCAGAGGTGACTGAAGATGACACCGATGTTGTCTTAGAACTCCACACCAGCAAAAGGTCAAAAGCAAAGCCTCAGACTGAAACCCAGTTCTACTTCAACTGCTCTGTTTTCAGCATCTGTGCAATGTTTTTACTTCAGTCAGTCTTCCCAATGGAAAGATCTAAATTTGAGTTTTCTTCAGTACTTTTTACCATAACATTTTCCTTTGTGATTTCATGTATTATCCCCTTAAGAAATTCATGCAATGGGAATTTTTTTATACATGTTTATAGCTACCTATAAAAAATGTACCTTCCTAAATCTTTGATTCCCTAGGATGCACAGATTTAGGGTTTTGTGTGTGTGTGCACAAGGGACCAAGTTTGCAGGAGAAGTGCCGAAAAACAAAGCTGTTTGATTTCCAATAAGAAGTAGAGGTGGAACACATAGAGAAGTTGTTCTGTAAATGGAGAGGTTACTYCATTTGATTTTTTTTCAAAGAAGTAAGAAGTGATTTCCGCATTTCATTCATATCAGAGAAATGTGACACTTCCTCAGACATAGCTTAGGGATTTTATTTTTTCTTTTTTTTTTTTTTCTTTGCCCTAGTGAGCACTCTGCACGAGTCCACACATTCTCTCCTTATTTTTGCCATTGGCAAGACTTCAAGAAAAGATATCTCTGGTTAGAAAATTGATCAAAAAAGCAGGAAAAACTTCTGCTAAATCATGCTTTAGTTTTTTGGTTTTTTTTTTTAAACACCCATTTTACAATTACTTGACTGTCAAAATAGAAGTGAGTGAAGYAAAGTAAGATTTTATTTAAAGGCTAAACTCTGCAATTCTGCAAGCTATATCCAGCTCAACTGTACAGAGCTTTGACTGTACAGGTTTCAAATCCTAAGCTCAAGGCTTATATGTATTATATGCATGCCAAACTAACCCTAATACCCATATTCCTGGATGTTAAGGAAAAGGATWCTAAAAGAAAAGTGTGATTTTTTTAACTGATGTTTTTCCCTCTCAACACCATGTTCCAAAAAATGTGATCTGAACATGTAAACACAAGTTTAACTACTATGTAAAACTGTTAATAGCTACAAAAGAAGACAGGATACCTGTTTCCAGAGTGACAATATATTTTTTTTTTTTTGCTGTTTAATCAACATTCAGATAAACATGGACTTCATTATGAGATGGAAATTATTTACAGGCASATATATTCTTCAGAAAATTGATGAGGTTTTGTATCCAAGAAGGGAGCAGAAGAAGTCATGTCACTTCTTGAATACAAAGTCCAGCATCTAGCTTAATTTAATGACTTAAAACACTACAGAATGACTCTGAGGGCCTGGAAAATTTAAACAACTCATAATTTCAAGGGTAGATTACAGAAAATCTAACTGGAGAATGAAAACAGCATTTAATACAACTGGTCAACACCAGGAGAGGGCACGTTCAAGTTACTTCTCACCTGCTGCTGCCTTTCAGCAGTGACATAAATAAAGCTTGGGTAACTGAACATTAATYTATTTTATTAAAGCACAGTCCTAGAGTCAGAGACAACAGGATCACCTGCAGGCCACTGATGTTCAGTGTACATACATGAGCAACTGTCTCCTCAAAAATCCACAGGCAGATCTCCAAACTGGAGGAAGCAGATCTCCCTGAAAGATGGATGGGGGCATTTTACCAAAATCTGTGCAGGTCTCCTCCCCAGACARCTGCTTGGGAAAGAAGTTCCACACTTTCCTGAAAAGCCTGGGAGGAAGGTGGGCTTGATTATTTGGATCAGTCTGGATAATAATTAGGTTTTCCACATTGCAATGTTGGCTCCACACATCTCTCTGCTAAGATTCACCAATTAYAATGAAGAACAGTGGGAGGATGAAGAGTTTTAAAACTAATGGCAAAACAACCAAAGAAAAGCTGTTTCTCAAACATAAAGAGTTTGCTTAGGTAAAAATATTTTTWCCAAGATGGAGAGAGGTTTAGTCACCCTAAATGAATTGAATATCTGCTGCAGTATAATGTCTTGGCAAAAAGAAAAACACTTCCTCTTGATGACCTCTGAAGTGATGGTAAGAGTCTCCAGTCTTGGTGGAGGAGATCACCTGAAAGGGATTCAGTCTTGTAGCCTCTGGAATCTCCAGAAGGGTTAAAGTTTATATAGAAATAATGCWTCTCCTGTTTATAGCCCAGCAGGTGGGATTGGAACATTGTGTTTTAGTCACATACCAATCAAACTGTTAAAACATAACTTACAAAAGAACACTTAGATACTGAAATCTTGGGCCAGTCCCATCTCATTAAAAAAAACCCAAAGATTTCAATGTGCCTATAAACATTATTGTACAGGTATTTTAATTCAGAGGAAGGAAAAAGTTTCAGATCAAAGTTCTAAAGCAAAAGGCCACAATTCAGATTTATAAAAACTTACATTATTAAAATGCTCTGAGTGATTAAGTAGCAACATTTCTTGCTTCCTTTTTTTCCTCAACATTGATTTCTTGCCAGAAAAAATTACACATTTTCAGCTGCTTTTCTCTCAGAAGAGCCTCTTCCTACTTTCATGAGTTCTCTCTGCCATCCTAAAGATATGCCTTTGGAAGGCAGAGAGACTTGTATMATCCCCCAAGTCCTATTAATATCASTAAGAATGATACAAGTTTGATTCCAAAGAACCAAAGGAAATTACTAAAATGGCCTCAAAGCTGATTTTCAGAGTCAAAATGGTCTGCCCCATCTTCTTAGCTCTAGAACGTGCTGCTGCCACAGGAAAGAAGGAGGGCAGGAGAGAGGGAGGGAGCAAAGGAGGAAATTATTTCATTGTACTACTCAGTGAAAGATGTATCTCCTGAATTTTGCAGGACACAATAACATTTGAAGTTAAAATCTTGAACCACCAGATGGAGGATTTAGCCTTCTCTTTTACAATTAATTCMTTGTCAATCCAAATTCTACTTTCACAGAAAAAAAATGGGAAGCTAAGTCTCTTTTGAGTTTTAAAGAGACAGTGGAATAGAAATATGACCAACAGAAGAAGTGACTGTCCTGCGCTATCCACTGAAGAAAATTAACTTTCTCAAAACAAATACCAGAGTTATTAAAGATCAGTATTTTAACCTGTCTAGACACCTGAATTTGCCATCTGGACAGCAGCATTGCTATTTATTCTTTCCAATGACTGTAAACTGAGTCACTGGCACAGAGCAAATAATTTAAAACCAAATTATGTTCCATATGGCAAAAATGTCAAGTGTCACCTGAGCCACATCATCCAGACATTACCAGATGAGCTGCAGTTCAGATGAAGAAGAAAATGAGAATGACTGAGAGTTTCTTCTGGGCTTTGACCCTGGCATACATCTCAGCAAGAACCATGGTGGTTAAATATCCTGTTCTGAATCTCAAAAAACTTCCCTGGCATAGGCTCCTTGCCCATACTTGYTCACTCCCAGTGAACAGGAACCTTATCTTTTGCATAGAGAAGATATAAGGTCATGGGCCCTGGAAAATCAAGCTGAATCACAGGCCACATGATTCAAATGTGCTCTTAGAAAGAGAATTTTAGCATCCTGAAATGTCATGCTTAAAGCCCTGAACAAGGAAACCCGGTGTGCCAGTGTTGATTTAAGAGGCCATTCCTTYCACATCCATTATCAAAAATTCTAAAGAAGGGAAGGTAAAACATTATCACTCTGACTTTTACCTTTTCTAAAGAAAAAACAGGCACAGTGGCCTGGCACTGTTGGTTTTACTAGAATATCTGCTGGAGAGCACAACTGATATACACATGCAGGTAAACACAAACACACATGCACACACAATACTGAACTTTGGGTTGGCAGCCAGGCTGTGGTAACCCATGTCCCCTGGACACAAATCAACTGTGAAGGAACAGGAAAAACTCAGTGTAATGGTTAACCAGCCCAGTGGGTTATTATCCATCAAAAGYAGAGGAACAGCAGTGCAGGAAGCAGTGCTGGTCACCTCTCCCTTTGCAATGCTGCTGGATGCCTGGTATTAAAATCAGCRCTGAAAAAGACCAGCAAATGCAACGTCAACATGAGAAAGAATCTGAATTTCCCCTCCTGGAATTGGAAATAAGGAGGACTTCTGCATGGAAGCAGAGATGTTGTGTGAAGCTTGATGATGAAAGAATATRGCAGATTCCAATATCACCATTATCAAATACAAATGCATAGGTTTTGGTAGGATTAATAAGGTTATTGGTGTCAGATCCAGGCAATTATTCCCTATACAGCAGCAAGTGATCAATTTTTGTGGCAACTGACCAAGTATCAATGTTGGCAGCTGCAATCATGGCACCAGGACTGCAGCAGATGGTTAAAGTGAATCCATTCAGGTGAAAGACTAAACCAGGAGTGTTCCTACAGCCTAYCAGGGAAGAATCAAAGTCATCATAGCTGAGCCCTCTTCTTCCCTGCTTGTACCCTGCAGTCTCCTGCAAACTCCAGATGTTCTCTCAAATACTTTCAAATCTTCCAAAGTCTTTTACAGCAGTGCATTAAAAGTGAATACACCACAACACCCACGGTATTTCTTCCAGTGCTACCTCAGTAGGCATTTTGCAGAGAGACAATACATTACTGCTTGGACTTCAGCTTGAAAAGACAAATTCCATCTGCTTTTTCTTTAGCTTTCAATGATTGAACTTCATCAGCTATGGCAGAAATGACAATCAAAAATTCAGGTTTGTTTTTATTTCCTTAYAAAAGCATTGGCTTCTTATTTAAGAAGACCTTGAAATAAATGATTTAGCAAAAACAAACAAAAAAAAGYRAATTCTTTCTTTCAACAAACTCAATTTCCCTCTGAAAGGGTTTGCCCTGTGTGTGGATTWTTCATTCACTTTAATTATTTTGAAGTGCCTCTGTTTGAGTGGGTAGGAGTTAAGTATCCACAACACCAAAGCAGGTCCTAGAATTAGTTGCTGTAAACAAAATGTTCTGCAGCAGTGGCCCAAAGCYGCAGAAGCAGCAAGCCTTGAGTACTTTGACTTTCTCACAAAGAGTACTTCAGATGGGACCCAGACTCATGAGAATGTATTATGGGACTCACATTTCATGGACAGGTCATATATTTCTAATGAGGAGCTTTGGTTGTTACCCTTTGTTGGATGTTTTCAGTCCAGATAGCTTTCTGGTTAATTAGGTACACACACTAAAAACAACAACAGAAGAAGAAAACAAAYCAAAAAAGTTCTAGGAAAACTTCAGATGGAAGCATTTGGACAGTTATGTGCACACATCTACAGAGAGAAGAGGAGGAACTGAATCTGGGGAAAAAGTCTCAKGATTATCACTTCATACTCAGTGAACACTGACTCAAACAAGAATTCCAAAAATAAATGCATCTAACATTTAAATCCCAAGCTGTATATTCAGTGACACCCTTTCTCTCAAGACTGTTTGTATACCCAAAACCAAAACCCCAGCAGCTAAACATCTACAGCTTTGAGGAATTTCAGTTCTCAGTCTCATGGCAAAGTTACCATTCAAACATCCCACTCTATCCACAGGCTTCTACTACCACATTCTGATTTAAGGACATAAATGCAAGAAAACTAAAACCCGCCACAGAGGAAGCAGTTGAAGTGAAGAGTATTATATAGGAATCCCTTTACAGATAYAAAGATGGGATGTAGGTATCTGGAGAAACTGAAGATACCTTCTCTGGTACATCTCATTCCATAGGTCTCTCCATTTTCAAACTGCATTCCTGTGCTTTGCATAAACTTTCATGTACATTTATATCTCCTCTGCATTGTTGCCCATAGTTACACCCAGTRTTTACAGGTAAGCCTGCAGCCCTGTTCCTCCATGGAGGTAAATAAGAGAGGAAGGAAAATAGTATGAAGGAAAGTAAGAAACAAATCTGCACTTACTCATCTGTAGTTGGTAGCTCTATCTTAGCAATAATTGCTTTAAAATGCAAGTTGTTGCTGAGGTTTGATTTAAAAATCTCTGCCAGTTCTGACAGTCAGGTGAAGGTAATGCTGCTGGCTCCAGAATAATTTGCATATCTTATCASTAAATAAAATGTGTGAGGTGTGTACCAATCTGATGAAATTATAAACAAGAGTCCACACAAGTAGACATGCCTTCCTGTTTGATTTCTGTCCTGTTCACTCCTCTATAATAAGTTATATGATCATCTCATCCTAGCTGGAGGTTTAACTGTGCATGTAAAAAGRAAAATGATAGCAGCCTATTCTTTTCCACACTTTACAGCTGGGAACCTGGCAAAAATGTGATTTTGGGGAACAAGCAGAAAGCTTTTTTTGTAACCATCTACCTCCTCTTTAATTGCTACTGAATTAGGGGAAAATCCCGTGTATTTATGTATTTTTAAAAATAATTTCCTACCCTGAAAGTAAATAAATAAATGAAACTACACCTCTTTTACTACAAAGACAAATATACATGCCTAACTTTATGCCCTGCAATTAATCTCATGTATTTCAACAGGGTTACTCAAAATGCTGTAAGTGAAATACATGTATAAATCCTTGCAGAATCATGGCCTGAACTGCCAAAGTTATATGGCACAATTAAATGCCTAGGACTAAATGTCTCCACAGAAAGATCAGGGAAAAAAAAACCTTTTAGGCATAATAAGTAACAAAATCTACTTCAGGGAATGACTATGGGAGAATCAGCACTGAGGGTGGTGCCTTCCCTTGGGAAATTCATCTGTCACCAAACTCTTCCATTAATTCATCTTCTTCCTTGACCAGTTACCACCTTCATTTACCACTCTGCTCTCCATCATCAAATATCACTCTCCYTTTCCACACTTCCTCTGCTGCTCTGTGAGGAAGGAGACAGGAGATGCATCTTGCTCATTCTTTTGCACAGTGAAGCAGGATGAGAGCATAGCCTGGCCCTTAAATTAACCAGCCAGATTAATAAAGAGATCATGTGCTAATTAACAGACCTGGAGTCCACAGCTTTGCTCCTCAGACTGTTGCTGAACTGTTCACATGCCAGTGTCTCACTGAAAATTGTCTCCTAAATGCTATGGATAACCCTTAGCCTGCTACTGGAGCTCATTATAAGAAGCTGCAGATTAAAATTTATATAAATTGGGATACCTAAACTGCCCTGMCTCCTGAGGAGTAACCCTTCATCTGCTTTCTTCTGCAAATAYCCATGAATGGCATGTTAGAAATTACTTTCCTCCCATGATCAACTTTTTTACTAAAATCTATGGCTTACAGAAAAACTTCTGCTTGTAAATTAACTCAGTCAGAAATATTAACTAAAATGCCAGGAAAACAAAGTCAATCCTTTAAAAGTTCATATGACTATTTGTCACAAACATTTCACCTCTACTAATGAACTGCAAAAATGAATGATAGAAAATGCAAAACTGTATTATGTTTAGCAGTTAACATTTTAATAAGGAGGAGATTAGCAATTTTTAATACCTCCAGTGCTTTGTTATATACAGTAGCACAATAACTGAATATTTTAATTGCTAATTATTTAGACCTCATTCAGTTCTCACTCAGGCAAAACTCCCATTGAGGGACTCTTGCCTGAGAAAAGAGCTACAGGATTTGTTTCACTGTAATTTGAAAAAACTTTATATATCATAAAAACTATCAAGTTATAGTGAGACAAAAATCATTAAATCCTTGGCAATATTAAATCCTACTGAAAGTCCCACTGACTCTCAAGGCCCATGTTTTCATATTAAGTAAAACAGATAATTGCAGTTTACCAGTTGTAACTTACCTGTGTAATTTATGCCCAGATATGCTGGTGGCTTTTAAAGAGCTCTAATAATGTTTTGATTCCTCTTACTGTACCCCTGCTTTTCTCCTGTGGGAAATCTCAGTTCAGATGTGATAAGGAAACAGCATTTCCAAACAATTATGATATCAACACCTTCAGAAACACAAACATTAGCGTTTGGTTTTACCTTTTGACTTCGGCCTCCAAAAGGGTTAAGAGCAGCTCTCAACACTTCTTCCTTATGCTGCTGTAAAGAAAAGAAATGCTTATATTTAGGGATTTGCACACAAAAAACCTTGAGTTTCCATAACAGTCAAATAGCTGGTGTTCAGAGGGGGAAGGGGGTGGAATGCTGTATATATATAAACATAGAGCTAWCTGAAGGAAGACAAAACAAAGTCCTACACGTTCACATGTAATGCACAGGTGACAAACAAATAAATTAAAGGTACTAGGATTTCAAATGTCATGGTATGCACACGCTTCAGAGAAGGAAGTTATAMAGCTTGACACAAAATAGGGAGTGATTTCTAAGACTCCATGCTTCAAGAAAAAGTAAATCTCTATTTTTTCTACTAAGTCTARTTTCATTTCTCTTAGGGATAAAATCAAATGGGTGTCACAAGCAAAGTTTTGCCAATTTGTCATTCAAATGCATTTTGGAAAAAGTTACAGGTAAATTCTCTAACAGGTCAAGAATCTGCAACATTTCTTTGTTTTGTTTTTTTAATGGAAAAGCGTGTATAACATTTTCACATCTTCAACTATAAATGGCTTTAATGACTAAAATGTTCAGAAAGCCTCTCCATAGACTGCACTGAAAAAACAAGAACCAAAAGGTTTCTTGGTACCATACACTGTAAATCAAGAAAATGTTCAGAACTGGCTGCCACACAGCTGAGGAAAAAATAATCATCATGAAGACTGAAAGCAGGAGATGGGCACTCTCCTTCACCAGTTCAGAATATGRGTTAGGATCTGACTGGAAGAGCTTCCAATTCCTGTTATAAGAGGTTCACTTRGAGGGCTCAAATCCATTCCAGTTTGACTTTCTGCTTCCTCACAGGAGCAGTGAGATCCCTTTGCTCCCCTTGACTTTCCTCCTAAGAATCTGTGTCCAAAGCTAATGCCAGTTTGAGTATAGCAGGACTAAGTGTGACTATTGGTATTCTTTAATAATACACAAACCCCACATTTTTAATCTAAAAATACAATTGGAGATAAWTTATTAAATGGTTTATATATTATAAAAATAATTTCTATATTTTGCTAGTGGGGGTTCTTCAAAGCTAGCYATGTAGACATTTTAACTACTAGGATTACAGGTAAGAGCAGATTACTTTTCAGAAATAAACTGATCTTTGGAGAACCTTTACTTGTTAAGAAAGAAAGCACACAAAGTGTTGGTTTMTCAAATAAAGAAGATATAACAGCAGTAAGCTTTCAGGCTTGGTGTTTTGTTTCCAATCCTGACTTCCCACCAGTTCCTGGCTACYACAGGGATGCTTCTGTTTCTTTCTCTGAGACACGCTCACAGTTTCTTTTCAGATCTTTCTGCCATTTTCCTCTTGTTTTCTGTGTGCTCTCTACCTCTGGTGATTACAATCAAACAAYGCCTCAGCAGCATTTGCAGAAATGYCCCTTTGGCAATCCCCCAGCCCGTGTGGGTCAGTCCTCAGTGGGCTCAGAATAATCTGCTGGATCACAGATTTTCAGGGAAGAAGGTTTATTTCACTCAGTCTAAGGCTGTGCAACAAATGCTTCATCTTTCCCAAGGTCTGCATTTGCCTGAACAGAGAGACTGACTGGTCAGCAGCTCTTRCACAAGGATTGTCTGGAATAGTCTGTCAGCTCTGCACAGACAATGAATAAAGCAAAGCAGAAGGCAGATATTAAGCAATGAAGATTGGATTTTGACCTTTAAATGCTGCTGGATGGATTGCACGAGGATATGTTTGATTCAAGGGATACTATTTGGTACAAAACTGTACTGTTTGCCTACTGTCTACCTGAGCTACCAGCTGAACCATTGTGTGCTTGCTGGCACACAAAGTGCTGCAGTGAGAGATGGCTCTGCTGAGTGAGCCCAGTAAGACAGGGTGGCACTGGGGAGTCTGGGGAGAGCTGAAAAGATGGAAAGAGCATGGCAAAATCTGATCACAAGGTGGAAGAGAAAATGTTCTGTTTTAAAACCCATTGATCAGACTTCCAGCAGTGCTCAGACTCCTCAAGCTCTGCAAAGGATTCAATCCAAATCAAATGTCTCATTTTCTCTCCTCTGGCCTAGTGGCATTTGAAATTTTGTACAACTTCTCATGATGACAAGCTRCCCTCTTGTCAGCTGTGATTTTTGCCAGAAGAGTCTGTATAACTGTTACAGTTACTTTATTTTCACAATCATTAATTGATCCTTTCTAAACATTTGAATGCCTGAACTTAATTAGTGGCAATATTTCTGCCATAGCTTTTAAAACTATTTTTATACATGATTTAAATTAATCAAGCCTTACACTTGAGATGGTAATTTGCTGGACCAAGACAGATATTTCCAGGCCATATACTTTATTTTCAATTCCAACCTCCATGTTTAAACCTTGTGGTTTAACTTAGATCAACAGCTTATTGATGATTCAAATTATATCATATCAAGTAATACMCACAAAATCTGATGCATCTGTATGACATCAATGGAGTGAAAAGCTCTTTATACAACTCAGGAAACCTCTGTGGTTTTTCACTTTTACATGGAAGTTAACTCCATGTAGTAAGCAGAGGTGAATATTTTTCAGCACAGCTCGCTAAAGGCTTACTGGGCTTAAAGTTGTAAATCTATCTCAGTCCTCAGAGAGGCTTGAGGTAGGTCATGGTGATTTCCTAGGAAAATGTGATTTCCAGGATGAAGTAAATGAGGTATATTTATTAACTCTGCATTTGAAATATCTAACCAGAATGAGATCTACCACAAAACTAAGAAATATTAAAATGGATAATTTACACAGTCCTAAATTCAAAATGTCTCTTTCACTGTGCTAATTGTTTGTACAGTAACAAGAGCATCCTGTACTGCTGAAAAYGCAAACAAGAAAGAACTATACACAYTTGTTCATTTYCTTATGTTGACACCTWAGARGCTGCATGGCCTTCTGACCTTTGCTGCTAATAAAAAAAAAACCACTGTTCAGTGACCTATCATCAGATTAAATGAAACCAAGATAAATAAATTCCATTCAAGAAAATGTAAAGAATGTGTCAATTTTATTTACATTTTCTCTCAAGCTTTTGGTGGGGTGGGAAATATTGTACGATGATAATTCTTTTCTTTTTAAGAGTCTACATTTAAGAACAAAATTCAAATAGTAARATAAATTAGATTAGCATCACTCCAGTTGAATTCCTTCCAAACACAGTCATCATACATTCAAACTAAACTCCAGTAGCAAGTGTATGAAAGATATCACTGTTTATTAATGCTAAGAATATAGGAGCCAAAAGGATCTCAAATATGATTCACTGAGAGAGTACCCACAAATCTCTTGGTCTCTTTTGAGATTTAACCTAGCATGAAACTCAGGCAAAGTATATTCTCAGCAAAATGGACAGGGCATCACAACACTCCTAAAAAAAGTAAGATTTGTGTGAGATCTAATTGTTGTGTCCCCCTCAGCTTTGAACTGAGGGGCTATGTTGAATAGTCAGGTTTTATGGCCAGTTCAAATTTTCACTGGACTTAACAATCACAGGGCAATTCTTACAGACTGTAGTAATGTTTTCTGTGACATGGACTTTGGTCCACTGAGATTTAGAGCTGAGATCTCTTTACCTTTTCTCAAGGAAGATCTCTTTACCTTTTKTCAAGTTTGTCTGTCTGGGGGAAGAAAAAAGGAACAAACCAAGTGACTACCATTAAATTCCACGGTAAAGACATTGTCTGAAGAATTTCTGAAGACAGCTGGCCAAAGCAGACCACTGACCAGGTCTGCAAGTATAAGACAATCAACTAGACATGACTTGGCTTTTTGTGGGAAAGGAAGCTTTGTACATGTACAGAAAAAATCTAAAGAAACAACAGTTACAGTTCTGTTTTTCACACATGAAAAACTCTTCCAGCAAACAATTTAAGTTCCCTGTGCACTACTAAAATCTATTTGAAAAATACTTCCTGCCCATATTTATCTCTGTGGAAGACTTGGATTAACTATCTAGGCTCAGGACAAAATGATCTTTGAAGGTAACAGTCCTGTGATGGAGAAAAGGGAGCATCTGTAACACTGTCTGTGAGGTTCACATGCCTTAACTTCATGAACCATAAGTTTACTTAAACAGAAATCATCACCTGGAACATGAGAAGMAAATGGCATTTTTAATATCAGAGGTATTAGCAATGAGCCTGTGTATTTCTTCAGAGGGAAATACCAGCRCAGACAGTGAATTAAAACATGCCATGGTAACAGATGAAGACTTCAACTGTCAACAAAATCAGGCTATTAATTTTCACATAAACAGTCTTTTTAAATCTTTGATTTTTAATATACAGTCCAAAGATCACTCTCACATTTCAGCAGCTTTTGTCTTTTAATGCCGATCACTTCAACTGTGCTTTGTGTCCCCTTTAGAAAAGGTGAGTGAAAATATCAAATGATATCTCATTCTGCCAAGACCAAAAGAACAGTTCAAATAATCAAAAATATTAGGCAGGGGCTTTACTCAAGGTAGGAAGGGAATGTGATTAGCAGAAGGATGGAGGGCAGAGGAGGCAGGGGGAGCCAAACTTAAATCCAAACCTCATTCTCTGTTTCAATCTATGCTCTTGTCTAGACTATGTAAAACAAGCAAAAATGACTGCATGGAAAACACACAATTATTTTGTTTCTCATCACGTTCTCTTTCCAAGTGACAGCTACTGAGGTTCAAGAGGAGCCTGGGGAGTTATTGGCCTGTCCATTACTACCAAAAGCAAAGGTGCCCAGACTGATCTACCTGGACTAAATTATCGCTTGCCACAGGATGTAATCTCTCCTTGGGCGGTTCTAAACGTGTCTGGGAGAACAACTCATGCTGCTGTGGCCTCTGTATCTCCTCAAAAYACAAGGATTTCAGACTTTACATCCATCAGCTTACAACATCTCTCCAGATTGCAACTCACTCAAACAAGAAAACAGACCCACGAYGTGTCTGGTACCGATCTTTTCCTTCAAATTTCTGTGCTATTTTTGAAACAGAACAAAGCTGGAACTTTCCTTTGACTCAGATGAACCAAATGTCACCTCACAACAAAGAGAAAACTTCTCTGTCTCTGGTCACTGGAAACACAAAGCAGGAATCAAAGGTGCTGCTTTTGTCTGAAAAATCATTATCACTTTTAAAATTTAATTCTCTTAAAGCACTAGAGATTAGTCTGAAGGAATGCAGAAAGGAAGTGAGAGATGACAATTCTCCATTCTCTCCAGAGATTATGTGTCCCCACAGATTTTATTTCCTGTGCAGTACTTAACTCCTTGATGCCTTTTCTCTCATGATCTTTTCCCTGGCAGAAACTTCTCCAAATTTAAAAATCAGAACATAAGCCAAGTAAATAAAAATAAAKAAATAAAGTTCAATGCCTATAAAAAGTACACAGACTAACCTGCTTAATTATTAACAAGTAAACATAACAAATTCTGAATTATTTACTTAATCTTTTTCAGCTACAAACCTCAGACTTTTAGAGCATGAAATACATGCTTTATTTTAGGACACAAACCASGTATTTTATAAAGCTGTGGACTTCTTTTTTGGAGATGGGATTGTTTTGAAGAATACACATTTCTTATTAACCCCCAAATACCTYCCTCTCACCAAACCATGCTGGAATTTTAAATACAGAAATCAAAGTTTTAGTATAAAGATCCTGTATTCACATGTTTGCTGGTGAATAGGATGGCTGTTTCTGAATTGCAGCTGAGCAGAAATAAGATTCCTGTGAGGCATGTGCACCTTCCTCAGTTTCTGTACATCTGCTGGGAAGATGTTAGATTCAGAGGGAGAATCTGGTGGAAGTTCCAGACAGAACTGCAACAAAGGATAAAGTAGTCCCAGTACAATCACATTTTCTGCACTGAATAAAGCTGAAGCCACAACTTATCTGTGCCACAAACAAAAAAAGGTCATCACCACTGGTCCCTGAGGTTCTGATGAGATGCTGTTCTAGGCCAGACCTCCAGCTSGGTCCATCTTTATGTTCTCCCTTCTCACACCCCATTCTGCCTTATGCAGTGCTGATGTGCCACAGCCTGCCCAGGTGAGATGCTGAAAATGAGGGAAGTTCAAAGCTCCCTGCTGGATAAAACAAGTGACATTTCTTTGCCTGCTGATGCTAGCACAGACCCTTTGAAACGCCCAGCGTTCAGCAGTGTAAAACAACACCATCCCCTCCTCAGTAACCTCAGGCCATCATACAGTCATAATTTCTTTTCTGAATGGGAGTATCATCATCATCACCAGGGCAGAAAGAAGGCTGTGAATCTCAGACGATTCTTCTCAACTAGCGTTTCATAAAAATGATGCTGTAGTATTGCTTTTGAAGCCCTGGATTAATGATGTATCACMAAATCACAGATTTCTGAGTTGGAAGAAACMCACAAKGAKCACTGAGTCCMAMCCCTGGCCCCAGACAYGACACCCCRAGAGTCACACCCTGAGAGCATTGTCCAAACACTTCTTGAACTGTCAGGTTTGGTGCTGTGASCAAGTGCTCCCTGGTGAGCCTGTTCCAATGCCAATTCAAATACTAATATTGCCYCAATATTGATATAAAGGTGTAAAAAGTGATATCTGAAAACGTATTTATTAATCTACTCTTAATTGCTATATTGGTCAAACATTGTTTTTTTTTTCCCTCTGTTTTAAATCTTAACGATTTTGTCAATATTTATGTACCATACCTTTTTTTTTTTTGTTTTGTCTACCAAAGCCTTCCAAAGGTGCAATTCAGGAGATGAGACAGTTAATCACAGAGTTGGCTTAGTCTCTAATTTAGGTGGCCTACTTATGTTAGCAACATTTTATTAGCACATTATGCTGTATATTTAATATTTAGTACGCTGTGTGAGAATGGTTTACTGTGTACTGCTCACATAAATGACTTACAAATTCTGTTTGACACATAGAGAAGAGTGTATAAGTAATACATGTATTTCAGAGTAAACCTAATGCTACAGAAAATAAGGATAAGCAGAAGACATGTAGAGAAAACACTAAAATGCATCTTTGACAGACTTAAAGGCTAGCTTACAAACACTTCAGCAGACAAAAGATGCTGCATTAGGGATATGTGCACAATGCCCATGCCTTCTTTAACTTTTGATTTCAAATCTTCCTCTGCAAGCCTCAGCTGAAGGAAAAGGACTTTCATTCAAAATTGCTGAAGTCTCACAATGGAAACAATCGCAACAAAACATACAGCAAATCCTCCCAAAACCTTTTGTATTTTACTAGACCCAGAAGACAAAGTAGGATCTTTCTTTGAGTTTAGAAGTGCTTTCAGGACATTTTTCAAGAGGCAGCTAAGTTAGCTGTGTCCTCATGAATTATGCAGCCTTTCCAGTGTGTACTTACACAATGCTAGCTGGAAACCCCTGGGAAGGATGCCCAGTGCAYATGAGCAGCAGGTGGTACCAAAGGAGAATTGCTCAGCCAAAGCAGATCCAAGTTTTCCTTGATGAGCTGGAGAGYAGCTCTGAGCAGAAATCACAGTTATATGGCTATAGCTATTTTGGTTATACTGGTGTTCAGAAATGACCACTGGAAAGGAGATTTTGACTTTAGTCCTTAGGAAGAAAAGTACGATGATTTTCATACTCCTCCTATTTACAAAGTGAATCACAGCTGCACCAGCAGGCACCTGTAAGGGCCAGATAAGGGAAAATCACAGAATCCTTCAGTGTGACATGAATAAGCCCTATATGAAGCCCATCCTGGTACAATTCTTACACTTGCTTTTGATCTCTAACTAGTGAAGCACTCACATTTATCAGAAACATGTTTTTCTGGTATCAATGGACAGGTGAACATAACAGAGTGAAGGAAGGATGACAACCTCCCAAGACAAGTGGTCTTCAGTCGACTCTGAAGCTCACAATACCCCAGTTAAGAAACAAAAGGTTCTCCAAAGGCAAGAAAACTTTTTTGTAATCAGTTTCAGSTTTTCATATTTCTTCTGCTGTGCAATTTGTCAATATATCTATCAATCCTTTCATAATGGGGTTGCTAAGACAGATGCTCAGACCCCAGTAAATATCAAACTTCTTCTCTGAAGAAATAGATGATCACAGCAAAAGCATATATTTTTTCTCCTGGTGAAGTATTTTCCGTATTTTACAAAAGACTTACTGTTTATTACAATCCCTGACAAAAGGGATATCAGTTCCAAAGCTTTTTCCACTATCATCAGTTGATGTTTGTCAAGTGACATTCAAAACATTTTTATTTTTAAAAACAAAACCAAAACAAAATCGAGCCTATTTTTCATTCTTTTTATTCTTCTACTTTACTGAATTTTTCAATATTGCTCCAATACACGTATAAGACTTACATGGCATACCTAAAATGCCTCACAATAGAAAAATTTAGTTCACATTTCCTCTAGGAAAAAAAMCCACAAAACAAAACAATCTACAAAACCTCTTAGAAAATGTATCTTTCCCCAGTTATATTCAGTGGGGAGCATTAAAAATTCAATATTTGCCACTTTGCAATGACTTTTGGACACCAAACAGTTCCTTCATGCTGCAATAGGTTTGTCTAGTCTAAACATAATGGGAATTAGAACAAAAATACACACTTGAAACAGTACTAAATATGAGACCCACAAAGCATCTTCGATTCCTGACATCAGTCTTCCCCTTATTTTTTCTAGTCCTTCCTATAATTCACTACAGATATTTATTTTTTATAAAGATTAATGTATAAAAACGARTACATAGAAACCAAGTAACAAGAATGGGTCTAATTAAAAATTAATACTATTACAAAAATAACTATTATATTAATCAATATAATGACTGAGATATTCAGATAAGTAGCACATTTTTAGTTCTAACATTCATTCTGCTTTAAGGACAGSAGGACAGTTGATTTAAAAACCTTAGCTGAGATAACATCAATATATAGTATTTGGAKTAAAACCGTGTTGGGAGCTACATTGCAAGCTGCAGATATCTCCATTACAAGAATGCAACATATTTTGTAGGACAAATATAAATTTTGTACATACTAAGATCTGAGCAAACAATCCAAAGGGTGCCTACACTTTTAGCTGAAAATTCACCAGCAAAACTGAAGGGATAGTTGTGTATCGAACCTACCTTATGCTGTAATCTTACCAAAATCAGTGAGATTCAAGGRTGAATTTAACTCACTGCTTATTGCACAACAGAGTGTTTAAATTAAGAAAGCTGTAGTACAAATACTTTTCATASTGAAATCTGTTTCTTCAAGTCATAYCCCACAAAACATGTGATYCRCTKGATAWTATTTTAATAGGGCCTACATATACAACTTCTATCTATATTTTTCTCAAACTTGCACTGTTCTTTCATTTAATACAGGTCAATGGATTATGCAGGATTTTTTCATGTTAAAGGAGACTAMTCAAAGTTTCTGAAACATGTAATAWAATATAAAATSATGTTTTCTGATAATAAATTATTTATATTGCAGTAGWGTTTTGAGATCACAGTGACATTTGATCTATTAGGCACTAAAGGGACAGAGACTGGAAGACAGTCATAACTAGAAAAAAACTTTTCAGACAAGCCAGCCAAAGGGTGAAAGAACAGGAACTACTTTTTCAGATGAGTTGAGACACACAGATTGGAGTTATTCAGGAAATCTGTGACAGAGTACGGTGCTGAACTTTTATCTCAGGTTACACTCCACTGCTTTAACAACAAAGCCTTCCTTCCYCTCTATTAATTATATAAAGCAAAAAATCCCAGTATTATATCTACCCCATTAACTGAGCAATTCCAAACATCATCCTACTTCACATTTGCATAACTCCAGCATCAAGAATCYCAAAGCACTTGAAAGCAGAACCAAATAGAACTAGGTTATCTCACTTTGCAAGCARTGAAATAAAAACATAGAGGCATTAAGAGTAAAGTTATCTCACCCAACTTCAGCCATCTAAAAGACACTGYTGCCAAGGCTGCTCCCTTCAGCACTGGAACAATGTGAGCATCATGAGAGGGAAATTTCTTCTCTCCTCAGATATCTGGCTAAGTCTATCACCGAAGAAGTGTCACCCTCTCTTCTGCCTATTCCTTCTACTCAGCCTAGATGCTGAGACTAAAGGATTCATGTTTAGATGAGAGAGCTGTGTATCCCTATTGTATCACAAACTATTCCTATTCCCTCTTCTCTTCCCTCCTTCCTATGAGGCAGAGTGCAAGCCCAGAAGGAATATCCAAGATGCTGTCACGATGTAAATAATGCAAATAAATAAAACTCACCTCAAAATGAGATTGCTTTTTACAGGAAAGGTGATAAAAGTCTGCTATCAGACTTGGGTCACAAGTCCTACTGTTCAGAAAAGGAAATGCGTCTGAATCTCTGTGAAAATTAATCTGTCTGYGGCTGAAATAACTTTTAAAAACAAGAAATGATTGCATAGTTTTCTCTGTCAACTCAGTGATCAGATTTAGGAATCCAAAAATGTTTGACTTTTCTATTGCAGAGCTGCATGCATCAGAGAAATCTGGCACCACACTACATGATAGGACCTTGAAGCTCTGAAGTAACTGTGAAATGGCATTTCAAATAGCTCTCCCAAAAATGAAAACTGGTTAGCACAAAATTAGAGTGATGTCTCCTCCAACATTAAAACAGACATTGGGAATGAAAAAATCGTTGTCTTGCCTCTCCCACAAAAGAATGACTTTGACTAACAGCTTCCATTCTATGCACAGAAAGCTAAGTAATGTATGTCAGTGTTTTTGCCAAATAAAGTCTGGGAAGGAGTTCTCTAAAGAAATCACAGGATACCAATGGAGTTGCACAAAAAAACACCAGCACTTTCACTCAATCTCTTTCAAAGTTCTAAAGGGAATGAGAATCACACTTTGCAAACTCAAGCTTCTTCTCTTTCTCCAGTTCCTGGCAAAAAGCACCCATCAGGTACATGGAAAAGCACTAAAGCCTCGATTTTAAACAAAGCACTACTCTGTGACAAAATGGGCCTGAATCCTACAGGAATTATAGGATTCCCAGGGAACAGCAGTGCCATGCTCTTGCCTCCCTGTCCCAGCAGGCCACTCTGTTCCAAATGAAAGCAATGTGCTAACAGCRATGGTTATCTCTTATCAGCAGAGGAGAATCAGCATTTAAGGCAGCAGCTAAAGATCAACTCTCACTGTTTCACAGCTGAGGGATGCTGAAAGCTGGGCTCCCACCACACATCCCAACAYTGGGAAGCACAAACAGCAGCCAGTCAGCTCATTTGTCAAACAGCAGAAGGATCTTCCAGGGCAAGAGCAGTGGAATGGCCTCTCCTAGGAATAAATTTGCATCACAGACCTTACCACCCTCTTCCATACATGCAAAATTTATTTCTTTGACCTGCCCATTGCAAACAGAGCTGTGCTTAACAAAAAAATACCTATTGAAAACTCACAGCACCTTTGAGTGTTTCTCCAGGTAACAGAATGAGAAAACAAATGGAAAAGCTTTCAGTGATGATATGGTGAGTATGTCCTTATCCTGATAATTCTAACACTAATAATTCCTCCTGTCAATAACACTTTGGACAACTTTTTTAAGGGCATGAAAATAATATTTTGCAGAGTAATATCTCCACATCCATCCACTATGGTTAACTTTCCAAACCAAYATTATGCATAGGAATTAGACTGGTTGTTAATGTTTATTTTTATGAGGAGGAAGAAGAATATCTCAACCTGAACTTTCCACTTTTGTTAATGATTAGAAAGTTGATTAAATATTAACTTTATAAAACCAATAATTTATTTGACACACCTAAAATTTACCTACAAYACATACTAGCCAAATCTGTTTGTTGTTTTGGGGGCAGGTAGATGGACTGGGTGAGGTATCCAGAAAAAACAAAACAGTTTCAAATAGAAGTATATAGAACATCTTCTATTTMTCTGAGAATAACATCTATTATTTAGTGCAGAGCAAATATGTTCAGAGGCTAAATGGTCTCTTTCAAATGACAGAGGTATTTTTTTTCTTCTTTTTGTTTAGTACAACATGCCTCTGATATACCAAAATAGCTTTTATTTAAAAGGCAATCTTTATTAGGTAATTCTTAAAAYGGGAATTACAATATGTACCAGCAAAAATTGCTTGGCTGTTTACTTACTGATTCTTTACAGAGGCCAATTATTTTGCCAATGGGCAAGATGAAATCTGTTACAAAAAATAAATGGGATTTATACTTTAAATCCCATTCATAGCAGAGAGTTATTTTGTTTTTAGGTCTGGTCATCTAAAAAAAAAAAGGACAATAAATTGAAGGCTGCATCATACTTCAACAGTAATAACTGTTGCCCCAAACAGTTTCCATCACAAATCTCACTGGCAGGATTCCTACTTTACAAGAGAGCAAAAGCTATCAGAAAAMCAAGTCAGGGTGAGAAAAAGAACAGAGAAAATAAAAAGCTTCCTAACTTCCAGTCTCATGCGAGAAACGATTAAATTTCTGTTTCTAACCCAGAGACATTACATCATCTCATTWAAAAAAAAWAAAAAATCCTGCCTTTTTAACATCTCTCTTGTATATCCACCTCTGAATCCATATCTGTGTAATCCATCAAATAAAATAAACCATCARATAGGTATCACAGCCATTCCAGTCTGAATGTGAGTGTAAAATTTCAGTCCTTATAACATTCAGTTTACCCATGTGAGCCCCTTAAAAAAATTGGGTATTTCTGTTCAGCAGAGTCCCTCTAATGCCCACACTTAAAACAACCCTCCCTGTGACCACCACAAGGCAGAGTTTTCCAGTAACACAGAATCCCACCAGTTAGAAAAAGTCAAGAGTTAACAGCAGGATGCTGCAGAGAAAAAGCTGAACTTATGAACATGTTCAGAATGCCATTGCCTAAAAATCTGAGTAATGTTCCAGATATGTTATGTTAATCTGTTACACAAGATTGTCTGTAATGTATTTTTTTAAAGAGTACTTGAGGGTGGTGCTGGGGGTTGGATGAAGGCATGTGGCCAAAGTTATTACTGAATTGAAGAGGATTATTTTAATTATTATTGGACTATTAACCCTCTGCATGGTCCTATTTAACCACAGTCATTGTATTTACGACTCATATGATCTATAATCATTGCACTTGAAATTACTGTTGATCACTGAGCATTTCAGAATAAAAACAGGTATGATTAGATGTGTAAAACTCATTAGAATGCTGTTTTATGCATAGAAAGGATTTCTATCCACTAAAAAACAGCCCTTAATAATAAGATATCAAAGAAAACATAGCAAGAAATGATATTTTGTGAATGTGATCTGTGTATTCTAGATACACCTCATAATGAATGTGACCAAATACTGAACACGAACTGAAGAACAAACCCTTTGTGTTGATGCAAAATTTGAGTGGCAGGAAAAAAACATTACAGAAGATAAGGGTTTTCATTCACAATGCAATGTAAATTAAAAAAACCATGGATACAAAAGAGTAGAAACAAGAAAGGTAATATAACAAACTTACATTTCACCCTTCATCTTTAGAAGGATCAAAAGAGGGGCATACATCTTCATTCTAGTCGAATGGCCGCTATAATAATAAATTACAGTGGCTCATACGAGAAATAAAATATGAAGGGCTCGATTACGTTTTAAATTGAAGGAATGCGAACCAAAACACAAAAAAACAAAACAAAACAAACTGTTTTGTTTAAAATGAGGGGCAAAATATACATGCAARTAAGGTATATCTCTATTTATGCAATCACTTTGCTATTAACTTCACTAGGAACAACATGAAACTCGGAGACTTCCCTTACCAAGCCAATTTTTTTTTAAATAGGTCTTGATGGTATTGCAGCTGCAAAGCCAAAAAAAAAAAAAAATGAGGCCAAATTTTATGTGGTCATGCTAGCGTGGTGGAAAAGCTTTTGTGAGGATTTGATGCAGTAACTGCATTTGTACATCTGGCCCCCCACAGACCTTCAAAGACTTAGACATCCATAGATACTTACACGGATTATTAAATGGCCTGTTAGTAAAAAGAGGTGGATTCAGGACACTGACACATTTGAAATTGGTATCTGTGACTGGACTCTGACTTTTCATTTGGATACTTAAAGCATTAATGTTATTGTATCTTGAGGACCCATATTAACAAGTTTGACGTAACAGATGGAAGCTTTTTCAAAAAAATGTAAACAGCTGATCTGAGAGCCAGCACTTTCTATAGACAGAACTTACAGTGAAATATAGCACTCTACTGTTTATTGCAAACACATCATGGTATTGTAAGTAGACCACTTTATACAGTGGAGAAATACAGTTAAATGTGAAAGGAACACACATTGAGAATAGAACATTCTC